>NC_137920.1:61175263-61185263 GCF_963457725.1 Sprattus sprattus
GCTCCTGCTCACCATCCTGATAGATTTTTTTTTTTAAAGGGAAATAATTTAGACCTGATTGCAGAACACGCCGCTACATCAAAGGGGCCTTTAATAAAACATACCGCGCATGACGGGTAGTTTCATTTCTTTTTTTTTCTTTTTCTTTTTTAAGTAAAAAAGAAAAAACGCTCACCTTAGAAATGAAGAAACAGGCAAACGTGCCAGAGATATTCCATCAAGGTTGCAAGGGCGTGCCGTGGAGACCAAAGGGCATCATCACATTACCGTGGCGACCACAGGATCAAAGTGTTCGGTGGAGGCTTCTCACAAATGGAACCTGATTAAAGGGGCAAAGTCAGGTGCCTTCATGGTTCACCTGAACTAAAAAAGATTCCATTCGATTATTTCTCCAACTGCTTCTGCAAGCGGCAACAGCTTTGTAAATTATAATTTTTTTTTTTTAAAAGGAGTGGTTTGGACATGTTTCTTATGATGTTTTATATTCGAGTGCCGTGGCATTATATATATATATATATACAATGTGGATGAAGCCAGAAGGTCTTTGATGAGGGAGAATACTGATTAAATTCAGATCTGAATAAAATCGACAGTATTAACTATTTACTGGACTAAATGCTAGAAAATTGTGAAATTGTGACACGTACAGATTCTGGACCGGTGTGTAGGTTTTAGATGGCAAAGAATTGGAACATTTGTTCAGTTACCATAATGTATGTTGAGTGACTCCCGTGGGGCCATAATGTTTTGTTAAGGTGTCTGTGTCCATTAACTTAATAATAATTAAGACCTGGCAGTAATTATAGTATTAAGTGACATTGTGATTGATTAAATATGCATTCCCACCAAAGGAATCCTGCAATAAATCAAATTAATGTGGATGCTATGATCGGTTCCGGTCTTGCTTCTTGCTCATAGCACTTATGATGGAGCACACCCTACGTGACATAAATATGACAGTGAACGTTTTGTCTGTGTGTACGTGTGTGAGTGTGTGCGTGTGTGCGTGTGTGTTAGTGTGTGTGGCTGTGAGTGATAAAAACAAGGAGAATGGCAGCAGAGCCAGAGACAAAGACATGAGCAGCAAGGAAATAAGCGAAAATAAGCGACCACGTGCATCCACTGGCGAGCTTCTCGGAGAACTAACTTAATTAATCTTAGACATCACGGGCGTCCTACATGCGATACGACATGATTAATCTAGCCTGCATGGAGGATGGGTGTAATAAGGAGAACATGCTCCCTCAGCACGCTCCCTTAAGAAGGGGGAGGGGGGGAGGCAAGGAGGAGCTCATCCACAAGACAGTGTCACGCTGGAAAAGACTACTTTTGGACATTTGCAGCCAATTAGGTGCTGCTTCACAACTGTGCTGTCTGGCTGATTGTGGCATAATGGTCCGAGAAAGAAACTACGTTTCTGCAATTATGTTGCTATCCAGTGTCCGAGCTGTATACAATGGTGTTTAAAATGACTACGTAATGCAGTTTCTTATCACTATTTCCCATCGCTTGTCCCCCTCTCTCTTCTGGTACTGCATGGCCTATTGCTCATGATCAACTTTCTGAATGCCAAAGAAGACGAATGTGAAATAAATAATAACTGTCCTCTTCTCTTCTTTCTTTCCTCCTCTTCCTCCCCCTTTCCTTCTCAGGCTCGCGGCTGCGTCAGGAGGACGCTCCTCCCCGGATCGTGGAGCACCCCTCCGACCTGATCGTGTCCAAGGGGGAGCCGGCCACCCTCAACTGCAAGGCGGAGGGGCGCCCCGCTCCCACGGTGGAGTGGTACAAGGACGGCGAGCGGGTGGAGACGGACCGGGACAACCCGCGCTCCCACCGCATGCTGCTGCCCAGCGGCTCGCTCTTCTTCCTGCGCATCGTCCACGGCCGCCGCAGCAAGCCCGACGACGGGAGCTACGTGTGTGTGGCCAGGAACTACCTCGGCGAGGCCGTGAGTCACAACGCGTCGCTGGAAGTAGCCAGTAAGTGCTCAGCTCTTTCTCTGGTGGCTTTCCACTGATGTCACCACTAGTCTGTATGGAGGCCGATCCATCGGGGAGGGGGGGGGGGATTTTGGGAGGAAGGAACATGATACCAAGTGTTTAACTCAGTTGGGAGCATGGCTCTTGTTCATATCGTCAATCGGATGGACCGGGAAAACAGAAGATTCTGCGCTAGGCCCGTAATGATACCCGCCGCGACCGTGAGGCTGAACAGAACCATAATGACATGATCCCGAGTTCCCTGGTCCAAACGGGACCATAATAACATGGCCTCTGACCACAGGCCCAAAATGAGCTGGCTGCTGGTGAAGCGTGTCTGCTGGGGCACGAGCGACTCAAACCCTGCCTCACTTCAAGTGAAGGCTCTGGGCTTTTTTTTTTATATCAGGGGCATCCGAGGCCACTGAACAGCAACAGTGACCCATTTCTCAATATTCTTAGAAAGCACTTTTTTTATCCGGCAATTTTGCTGCAGTTTGGCACGGTTAAAGCCTGGCTGAGTTCTCTGAATTTGGTGCCATTCCTTCTACCAAGCGAGACCAATGAGAACATGAGATACCAAACAGGCTCTCCACATTGCTTTCTTTTGCTGTACTGTACCTTTTAAACATAAAGGTAGTGTTAGCTAAGAAATATAAAATCCATTTTGAGGCAGTTATGAATCCGGGCCAGTAATTTCACCTCTTGCCTAGTCATATGCCCCCACTCTGTGTGTGATTGCACTGGGGTGCTACGCTATATGAGGCCTCTCTCTTTGTGTTAGCGGCTCATCCTCATAACTCTTAATAGACTTCTTTAACAGTGTGCTGAGTGGGGCATTGTGCTTGCCGCTAGAATTCATTAGGGTTCTTGTTCTTGCTGCGTGTGTTTTTTTCACACTTCTTGAGCTGCGGGTTATCTGGGGTGAAGTGTTAAGCTGGCTCTGTGTGGTGTCAACGGCGCAGTGTACACAGCCTGTGCCTTTTGCTTACTGGGGGGAAAACTGAGAGCTTCCGGCCTGATTTTGGTTCGGACTCAGTAATGGATTTCTAATGGGTTTATATCCAGTTTTATCCCCCATCTAACCTCTGCAAACATCATCAGAGGCCGCCGGACTTTACTCTAATCCCCCTCTCTGAGTTTGTTTCTCTCGCCCTCTTTCTCGCTCTTTCCCTTTCTCTCCCCCTTCAACTGCTTCCTCTCTCTCTCTCCTTCTTTCTCCCTTAGACTCTTGACCTCTCTCTCCCACGGCACCACTTTCAGTCATTGTCTCATCATAAGTCCATTTGCAAAATTAGAATAACAATGGGCACTTATTATGGAGAGGCATCCCCCCCCCCTCAGTCTTTATGTATCCAGTGCTGTTTATAATACTGACAAATAAATCCCCCTGTTAGCCAGCAGTGAGGCCAGTGCATTACTGCCATAATCTTTGGCTGCAAACAGTGTGGTGACCCTAATGACCATGGCCACCTGACCGTCTGCTCCGGCTCATCCCCTCAAACTCACTGATAAGTATTAGGGTTCACTGTCACGTGGGTCAACACACACACACACACACACGCACACGCACACGCGCACACACACACACACACACACACACACACACACACACACACACACACACACACACACACACACACGCACACACGCACACACGCACACACACACACACAAACACACAAACGCAAAAATCCATGGGATTGGTAGAAAGAGAGGCACACAATGTAAACATCCCTCTACGTTCAGCCAGAGCATAAAGTAAATAGTCCAAACTGCTCTGTGATGGAGCAGACATGTTTCTGATATTCCTTAATGGTATAGTGGGTCTTCCCACTTCCATGTCCAATCACCATACATTATTTCCCTTCATTGCTGTTCAGTGAAGAAGTCACAGAGTCCCCAGTGCAGCTGAGGAAACAGTGTGTTTATGTGGACTGCACCGAGTGTCTCAGGCGTTTTTGAAAAACAACATATCCCAGCTGCCCCCTCTGTCTGTGGAAGCCAGATAAGGGCTTTGTGTCGCCAGTGCATTTCAGTTCTGTGAAGTAGGCTTCGCTGTTCTGTCCTCTGTATACACTCTCTCTCACACACACACACACACACACACACACACACACACACACACTCACTTATTACACACACACACACACTTATTACACACAATTTCACAGTGTCGATCGCTACCATTGGCTGTGAGGAATGTGTTTTCCATCATAGGCTAATTTACCGCAACCTGCACTTAATAGAAACATCAGCTAATCTAATTATGCATTGATGTGCTTCTTTGATCTTTGCCTGGCTGGTGATCAGGTGACCTGTTATGGAATCACATAACCACTTGTCAGCTCACGAACCGTTCACTTGGTCACCAACACCCTGCTCCCCCCACCTCTTTCTCCTACTCTCTCTCACTCTCTCTGTCTCTCTTTAAAATATTCTGGCTCTCCACTTCTCTTTTCGTATTTATTGCTCCCCTGTTTGAGACTCATGAATAAAGTAATAAGACCTTCTGCCCAACCGAACAGAATGTTTGTAAAACTGGATTAGGAGGAGATGCCATGCATTTCTAAGCAAGAATAGCACACTCTTCACTTTAGACAATACCTCCGCCGGTGCTGAAAAAAGTGTGTGTGTGTTGCCGGTGTTCTGGGAAGCATTTTCCATGAACAGTGTCACAAGACAATGCCTTCAAAACGTGACGACCATGCCAACTAAGCTTTTGCCACTGAGGGGATATATGCCTGGGATACTTTTTTTTTTTAAGCAATTGGCATCGATTTGGGAGAGGTATTGGCCTTTGCATTGGAAAGGAAATAGTCATAGCACTGCAAAATCATTCTACTGACCATTCTCCACTCCTTAATAACAACATTTCTCACAGACATTCGGTATTTGCACTGCTCTGTTTTCAAATGCTAGGCTGCATGGCTCTCTCATTTCTGGATAACTCCATGTCTTTGCAGAGACAGAGGGTTTGCGGGAGCCAGAGAAGGCTGTTTTGGGTGCTAACTCAAACCATATGATTCCGAGCAGATCTGGGAAAGCGCTGCCAAACAGAGAGTTGTTCCACTTAGTGCCCATTTATGTCTTCGAACCGGTTCTCCACCTATCAAAGAACCGTGCCATGCTAATGGATTGTGGCAACAGGCATGCAGTGTTCTTAATGAATCATTTATGGGATGTCATGGGCGGTCTCACTGTGATAGATAAATCCTTACCTTGAGACAGTGTTTTTCCAGTGGAACCCTCCCTGCCTAGCACCCCTATGGAGGCTCAAGTGGAAATCAGTGTTTACTCGTGAGAATATTTGCCTTTTTTACGTTTATTACAGGGGCGCCCTCGTCCTGCTCTCTCTCTTTTTCTCTCTCTCTCTCTCTCTCTCTCTCTCTCTCTCTCTCTCTCTGTGTGGTCCTCTCCTCGCCAGGAGGGAAAGAGGAGAGGGATCTCAGGAGAACAGGGCTATATTGCTAGCCGCTATCTTTTTTTTCACCCTCTCGCTGTCTCTATTTTTTCTCTCTGTCCCTTTTTTACTCTCTATTTTCTCCTTCATTCTCTCGCTTGCAGTCTTGCTCTCTCGTTCTTTCTCTCTCTCTTTTACTTTTCTCTATCTCTCCTTTTCTCTATTTCTCACACCCTCCCCCACTTCTTTCTTGCTCCCCTCACTTGTTTCACTCTTTCCTTCATTATTTTTACTGTGTGTAGTATAAGAGCTTGGCCCAGTTCTAGCTCCAGTGTGGGTGGAGGGGGCTCTGCCAGGATTCTGGGACAGGGGGGGGGGGGGGGAATGAAGTAGAGTTCAGGGGAGGAGGGGAAGGAGAGGGGGGTGGTGTCCAGCAAGGCTCGTCCAGACATAGTCTGACAGTTTGAGGCTGTTTGGGTGTCAGGCATATGCCATGCTGCTCACCTGTCAGAAACTGGGTGTCTGGGCAACAGCTGTGTGTGTGTGTGTGTTTGTGTTTTATGTATCTGTGTGAGTGAGTATGCACCAGTGTTAGTGTGTACATTTGTATAGATTTGTGTGTTGGTCTTTCTCTCTGTGTCTGTCTACCTCTCTCTCTCCCTCTCTCTCTCCCTGTATATATTGTCTAAAGTGAGGAGTGTTCTGTTCTTACTACGGTTGGGCAGAAGGTCTTATTACTTTATTCATGTATATACAGTGGGGAAAATAAGTATTTGAACCCCTGCCGACTTCGCACGTTTGGCCACTTGCAAAGAAAGGTGTGATCTAGAATTTTAATGGTAGGTGTATTTTAACAGTGAGAAACAGAATATCAACAAAAAAATCCAGAAAACTGCATTTTATAAGATTTATGACTTTATTTGCATTTGATGCAAAAAATAAGTATTTGAACCCCCAAGCAAACAGCAATAATTCTGGCTCCCAATGGCCAGTTATGTGCCCAAAAAGCACACAGATTAGTCCTCATTAGGTCTAACAAAGTATACCTGATCTCAACTGGTGACCTGTATAAAAGAAACCTGTCCAAAGAATCATACTTCACACCTTCAACCTCACCACCATGGGCAAGACCAAAGAGCTGTCCAAGGACGTCAGAAATAAGATTGTAGACCTGCACAAGGCTGGAATAGGCTACAAAACCACCGGCAAGCAGCTTGGTGAGAAGCAGATAACTATTGGTGTGATTATTCATAAATGGAAGCAACACCAAACAACTGTCACCCGCTCTAGGTCTGGGGCTCCATGCAAGATATCCCCTCGTGCGGAATCAGTGATCATTCAAAAGGTGCAGAATAACCCCAGAACTACACAGGGGGAGCTTGTGAATGATCTCAAGGCAGCTGGGACCAGAGTCATCAAGAAAACCATTGGCAACACACCACGCCGTAATTTTTTTAAGTACTGCAGCACTCGCAAGGTCCCCCTGCTCAAGGAAGCGCATGTACAGGGCCATCTGAAGTTTACCATTGCACACTTGAATGATTCTAGGGAGGATTGGGAGACAGAATGTGGTCAGATGATACCAAAATCAAGCTCTTTGGCATCAACTCGACTTGCCGTGTTCGACAGGGGGGGGGAATGCTGAATATGACCCCAAGAGTACATCATACCCACCATCAAGCATAGAGGTGGAAACATTATGCTTTGGGGCTGTTTCTCTGCCAAGGGTACAGGACGACTCCACCGCATCAAGGGGACTATGGATGGGGCCATGTAACGTGGAATATTGGGCTTGAACCTCATTCCCTCATTCCCCCCCATTGAAAACACAACCTTAAAGATTTGGAGAGGATCTGGAAAGAGGAGTGGACCAAAATCCCTCCTGAGATGTTTGTAAACCTGGTGACCAACTACAAGAAACGTCTGACGTCTGTGCTTCCCAATAAGGGTTATTCCACCAAGTACTAAGTCATTTTTGTCAGTCAGTTTTGGGGGTTCAAATACTTTTTTTTTTGCATCAAATGCAAATAAAGTCATAAATGTTATAAAATGCATTTTTCAGGATTTTTTTGTTGATATTCTGTTTCTCACTGTTAATATACACCTACCATTACAATTATAGATCACACATTTCTTTGCAAGTGGCCAAACTTGTGAAATCGCAAGGGGTTCAAATACTTATTTTCCCCACTGTATATCACCATGTGGCAAAGGCAAGTGTGTGTGTGTGTGTGTGTGTGTGTGTGTGTGTGTGTGTGTGTGTGTGGTGTGTGTGTGTGTGTGTGTGTGTGTTTGTGTGTGCGTGTGTGTGCGTGTGTTTGGATGCAGGTCAGCAGGTCACTTCTGTCTGGTGCAGAGTTTCCTAACAGGTGTATTGTGTGCTGTGGAAGGTCAGTTCTGAAGACCACTTCCACATTAGACACACTCTCCCCACTGCCTCACCATGACTAGCAGCAGCTCCCCCTGCAAGCTAAGAATACTAAAGGCAGGTGGAGCCAGGTACCTCTACAAGACCAAGGTCAAGGGGTAGAGTTCAAAGGTGGAAGGTCTTTGAAAGGTCACCATGTGGTCATTTTTACACATTTACTACCTGTCTCTGATGGAGTATTGGAAAGAGAAATGGGATCTTTGTCATTCTTTTTGTAAGACCTCATCTGTTTCTGTCTGTTAACCCAGGCTAAAGGACTCTTGTGGGTCCACTCTAGTACACTGTAGTGGGATCTTATATTATGTGTGGCTGTAATATGCTAAATATCGTACAAATCGTGTCATTTTGAGGGTTAGAGAGGCTTTATACCACCATGTGGCAAAGGCAGTTGTCCACTCCAATCAAGTCAAAATGAGTTTACGGCCATTGTATTGAATGTAAACCAATTAATAACACATGAAACTGAATCAGTTAAATTGTATTGACTGGTCTAAAGAGGGTGGCAGCTAGACTACTGGAATGTGTGAGCACTGGGAAGAGAGAGGGTTTGAAAGCTCTTTGTTTAGTGCGTCTTTTCCTATATTATTTACTGGTCTTGCTCCAGCATCATGAATCTACATTTATGATCTACATGTCATTTAAACAAATTGAATTACAATTTACGAATGTAGTTATGTTTAACTGAACAATCAATGAAGACCGGTTAATAGTGGCAGCTCTAGTAGTCTGTGATGTAGTATTGTGTTGTATTGTATGGCTGTAGCGTGGCTATGAGTTTCCCAGATGGGTTTGATGACTGGCTGCTGAGAGGGGGGGGGGGGCATGAATGCTGACACACATCGAACAGTAAGTCAGGGTCGAGCCCGAGGTCAGCTGATACACTCCGGCTGGCTCTCTGATGGCGCGATCAATCACCCCAGGGCTTGGACGGAGCCATCGCTTACCAGAGGTCAAGGCGGCAGAGGTCATGACATGTAGGGCCTGGAGAGATTCTAGAACAGAGAACTCTGTAGTGCGGAGCGTGCATGTTAGTGTGAATATGTATGAAAGAGATTTAGTGAGTGTGCGTGTTTTTGCGTATGTGTGTATAGATGCCTGTGTGAGTTTATGTGTGTGTGGGAGAGAAAGGGTTTTGTGTGTATGTGAATGTGTGTGTCTATGTCTGTGCGCTTGAGATAGCTATCTAGACATTGCTTAACTGATTCAGGTGTAATAGGATTTTATGAGGTTATGTTAAGGCTTATGTACTTTGTTAAGATCTGACTCCCTGGTTGTTTCTGCATAAACTTTTATACTTGCGTGTGGGAGGATTATTTATCATAAGAGATATCCAAGAGGGATCCAACAGAGGAAACCATTAAGCTGTAATGAACTCACTAATAAGCAGCATAAACAACAGAAAAGGGCTTCTCAGTGTGTCTGTCTTAAAAGTGCTCTTAGTTAACTAACGTCCGTGTGTCCTTTATAGAAGTCTTTGAGGTCAGCAGGTTTATGTATCTGTGCGAGAGGAACACGGAAAATCTGTTGCGTTGAGTGTGTTAATGAGCTGACTGTCATTTGAACTTTGACCCCCGGCTGGTGTTGGCCGTCCGCATCCGGAGGAGAGAGGTCGTGGTGCAAGCCCCTCTTTGTGCTCCTCTGCGTGTCTCCTTGCTGCCTTTCATGTTCCCCTACAGCTGCTGGTTTATGGGGTCCTAGGTTCCTCATAAAGTCATGCTTGTTCTTTGTATGTGTGTGTGTGTGTGTGTGTGTGTGTGTGTGTGTGTGTGTGTGTGTGTGTTTGTGTGCGTTTGGTTTGGTGTATATGTGTAAATGGGGTTCTGGCGGAAGCATGTGTCTGTGTGTATGTGTGGGTGCACATTTGTGTTTTTTGTGTGTGTCTATGGGCAAATGAGAGCGTGGTGTGTGCATGTTTGTGTGTGTGTGTGTGTGTGTGTGTGTGTGTGTGTGTGTGTGTGTGTGTGGTGTATGTATGTGTGTGTGTTTGTTTAGTGTATGCATGCAGACCTTTTTTCTCTTTTCTTTCCTCGACTCTATTTTCCTCTACCCTTTTGTGGCCGTCCCCACCCTCTCTCTCTCTCCATAATGGACTTGTGCCTTTTATCCTCCACCAATTGAAGCTGGGGAGAAAATGACGGACGTCCTTCAGAGCTCATCAAAGCAGAGAGGGAGCGCTAACTGCAGTTCCAA
>NC_137920.1:61190263-61195263 GCF_963457725.1 Sprattus sprattus
AGAGTCATTACACCAAGGAAACCTATTCTTCCCCAATCCACCCTTGTCTGCACACACGCGCACACACGCGCACATACACACACATGTACAGGTACACACTTTCACACTCAGGGACTCACACACATGATTACACACACACACACACACAGGCTCATGGCCATACCTATGCAGTAGTGAAGATAAACGCAGTGGCATTGTGACTAGTGCATTATCAACGCAGTGGGCGTTCTCCGTGCATTAGGGGGGTATAGAGTGTACATTAAAGGAGTAGAACTGGATGTATTTTCTTTCTTTCTCCCTCTCTCTCTCTCTCCCTCTCTCTCTCTTTTGGTGTGTCTCTTTGTGCCTATCTTTACAGGATAAATTGCTGACAGGCAGGGAACCAGGAAACCACAGGGGAATGGGAAAGAGTATGGGGGGAAGAAAAGGGAGGATTCATGCTTTGCCTTGCCAATTAAATCTGATATGGTGTGCCTGTACCCCTATGTGTGTGTGTGTGTGTGTGTGTGTGTGTGTGTGTGTGTGTGTGTGTGTGTGTGTGTGTGTGTGTGTGTGTGTGTGTGTGTGTGTGTGTGTGCATGTGTGTGTAAGTGTGTTTGTTTTCAAGTGTGAGTGCCAGCACATATGTATGTGTGTCTACTTCAATGTCAGTCTCTCTTGTTTTGTTTGCTGGTTGCCTGGTTGTGTGTGTGTGTGTGTGTGTGTGTGTGTGTGTGTGTGTGTGTGTGTGTGTGTGTGTGTGTGTGTGTGTGTGTCTGTGTTGTGTGTCTGTGTGTGTCTGTGTTGTGTGTCTGTGTGTGTATGAGAGAGGGGGGGGTAAACTAGACAGTCGACTGGAAAGGAAAAAAAGCATGCTAAAAAAAGATCCAAAAAGATTTTCTAGAATTCTCTTGTTTACTTGTGTTAAGTGTATTCCAGCAAACCCGCTCCTGTCTGCTGACAATATCTTCATTTACAGCTTTCCTGGAGGGGAAAATAGAGTTCAGAAGACTTTTTATCCCTGAATAAATCGATACAAAATGGAAGTGGTGTGTGAAAAATCTCCCTTTAAAATGGACTTGGCCGACGGCCCTTCTGTCCATGGCAGAGCTAATGTATAGCTCTATAATTGTCTTAATCTAAAAGCCTTGCTTATCCTGTCACCACGTCTGAGTAATGCTTCTTGTTCTTCCATTCTCCCTCTTCAACAACTCTCTGCCTGTCTACTGTATGATTATCTTCTCTCCTTAGCACTTCTCCAGCTAATGGACAGCTCAGTTGGGGCTTGGTTTGTCTGCAGAAATACTGAAGCAAATACTGAGAAAGAATCATGTATTAAGACACACACACACACATACACACAGCCAGGAACGCAGACACACAGTCACACACACACACACACACACACACACACACACACACACACACACACACACACACACACACACACACACACACACACACACACACATACACACACACACACACACAGCGCCAGGAACCTGGACCTGGCTGCAGTTATCATTGGGAACAGAACGCTGGAGCTTGTCGTCCAGATAGCCACCCCAGCAAAGCCTGGGAAGAGGAGAGGGCACAATAGGGGCTCTATATTCCAGCCTGGTGACACATACACACACACACACACACACTGGAGTGTGCTGCTCTGAAGTACCTCACACAGCGTGTTGGTGTAATCCTCAAGAGAGCAGCCGGTTTTTGGGGTCTGGCATGAGAAGGCCACTTCACCAGTATCGGATGTACACCCCCGCTATGAAGAGTTCCCTGAGGAACTGCCCCCCCCCCCCCCCCTTCCACACACACACACACACACACACACACACACACACACACACACACAAACACACTCACATACATACAAACACTTTTAGTCTTTAGTGTTTAAGAGAGTCACTCCAGTGGACAGTTTCACATTAAACGCGATGTGTGTGTGTGTGTGTGTGTGTGTGTGTGTGTGTGTGTGTGTGTGTGCTTGTCTGTTGTTGTGTGTAAGTGTCTGTATGTTCAGCGTACCTGACAGGATAAGAAGATCAGCACACACAAACACCAGTGCAAATAGACTGAGGCTCCAGGCCTCCCGCTGACACATGTCTGGCCGTGTGGGGATGGGAGGGGGTTTGGAAGGACATCAGTGGGGTCCTTATCAGGGCAGACCATCCATACGTCTGCAGCAGCACTGGGCTGTGTGTTCACCTGTGTGTGCATGTTTACCCTGGCAGTGTTTGAGTCCAGTGTCCACTGGCTAGCTTGTGTCCTTGGGCTGGGTGACTGGTTTGTTGGGCAGTGATTTGGTCAGCAAATTGGAGGGTGATTTGACTTTTTGGGGTACTTTACACATACATATGAAATAAATATTTTCCAGTGTATTTTATACCTGTTTATCTATTTCTCTAACTCCACTTTTGTTCCTGTCTATCTGTTCCTGACTGTGGTTGTTACCCAACTTCTACTTTCCCTCTCTAGCTGTCAGTCATTTATTCTCCATATCTACAGATAAGTCATTACTCTCTCTCTCTCTCTCTCTCTCTCTCTCTCTCTCTCTCTCTGTCAAGCTCTCCATAATTTGTTCCTTCTTCTACCTCTCCCATTCGCTGCAGGTCTCTGCTCACCTCTGTGTTGTCTTAGGGCTCCTCCCTGGACAGGTGTTTATGTCTGTAGCAGATTGATGGCTGCTGAGGGCGAGGGGGCTCACCCTGGCCAGAGCACGGGGCTAATCCCTCTGACAGGGCTGATGGAGATGGTTGTCTGTTCACTCCAGCCTCCCCTCCTTAACTGCCCCTGATCCATCACGCCATCCGATGGGGTGACACCTTTATCCTGTATACCCCACACGTCCAAAAGTTATAGCCTCTTACTAACGGAATTGATTGGGAGCACAGCGGTGGGGCCACGGAGGGCCACCCCTGGGTTAGTTATCTCCGTGCCGAGGTCAAGGAGTTATCACTGGCGGTGTTTGTCATGGGCGCCCCTCCCCTGGTTGTAAACACGATTGCGGTGGGCTTTGTTGGTGGTGCTCTGTGTTTGGCTTACGGGACGCTCCCACGCTGCCTGTCCTAGTTCCTGGCCCGTCTCTCTCACGAGAGGTCTCTGTCAGGGTAAACACGAGCGGAGGTTGAAGTTCAAGCCGGGCGGGGGGCAAGCCCTTGATGTATGCGCAGCGTCTCTTGGCCGTAGATGTTTGGAATGCCAAGGAGAAAAAAGCAACAAGTGAAAGGGCAGGCATTCCACCAGTCAGCTCGTCTCAGATGTCGATAGATAAAGTCCTCTACGTCTGCGATGGACCGGTGCGAATTATACATTTGGAGAAATGCGAAATGGGAGATGTGAAAAATAAATATCATCTAATGAAGGAGGATATTTCATTCGTTTTGCCTCTCACGGTTGAAGCGTTAGGAGATGCCAAGCACCAAACAGAGGGCGCCGTTTTGATATGAGGCTCGCGTCGGGATTATAAAGAGGACTCGCTTCCAGAGAGCCCTTAACGACGGGGTTGTTTTGTTAGTGCCTTCAGAGCCGTCACAGGGCCTCCATCTAGCCGTGGAAATGCCAACGCTAACAGGGCTGTCATTACCGCAATCAAAGCACTCGTGTGATCAGCCGCATGTGTCAATTAAACACTTAAAGTGCCTTCAGAGTGCGCAGGGAAGAGCTCTCTCCAGACACCCAAATTACAGAAGAATGCAGGAGCCCCCTTGTGTGTGTCCCATGTTGTGGTTTTAATGTCGAAAAATCACAGATGGAGGCAAAGAAGGGGCGAGAGAAGTAGATGAGGAGAAACAAACACGTCCTGAATGAACCTTTTGGCCACTTGACTTTTTTACGGGCGCTGTTGTTGGCTTTAAAAAAAAAAAGTGCCGAAGCAGGACTTGAAAACGCACTTACTCTTAACAGCCCTGCGCCATTTAATGGGCCAGTCTGCCAGACGGTTAGGCTTCACATGAGGGCTGTAACCAGCAAACAAGGGCTTTCTCAGAGGCCACCTCGCTCTCGCCAACACATCGACCAAATGTTTTTATGCCATGGGAAAAAAATAACTGTTGTTCGATAGTCATTTCTTGTTTAACCAGAATTTAATGTATGAGACTGTGTGTGTGTGTGTGTGTGTGTGTGTGTGTGTGTGTGTGTGTGTGTGTGTGTGTGTGTGTGTGTGTGTGTGTGTGTGTGTGTGTTTATGCGTGTGTGTGTCTATAGAGAAAAGAAGCTCTAGGCATGTAGCAGCTCTATAGATGAGTACACAATGAGAGAGAGAGAGAGACAGAGAGAGAGAGAGAGAGAGAGTACTGCCATACTGAGGAACTGGAGGGGTGAAACTGCCACAGTTTTGGCCTTTTATTTCGGTGCTGGTACTTTATTAGAAGGAGGGGAGCTGGATTTACACAGGCATCCACACTTTCTCACACATACACACTTTCTCACACATACACACTTTCTCACACGTACACAGGCTTAGGTTTTTATTTCACTGCTGACATTTTACTAGAATGGGGTGGTGGATGTACCCATATACCCTCAGACACACACACACTTTCTCAGACACACACTTCAGTTCTTTGGCTTGCATTTCACTGCTGATACTTTATTAGAATAAGGGGAGGTGAAAATGTCACACACACACACTCCCAAGTGCATGTGCGCGCACACACTCACACACACCAACGCACACCCACACTTTCTATAGCGTAGGCCTTGTATTTCACCACTCCTGATCCTGTATAATGGGCGGTGAATAGCCACAGTGGACTGGAGTCATTACCCCCTAGTGATATTTTACGAGCGTTGGTTATGGTCTATTGTATTTCCGTTACAGGATTCTCACTGGCGTGCTAAATGATCTCAACAGGGCAGAGAAGAAAGAGGAAGACAGACAGACAGGGAGTTAGGAGTCTCTAAGCTTAGACTTCAATGGGCGGATTGTCCTTGAGGCCTTGTCATCAGCGGTCTGGATTGCATCTCCATTCTTGGACTCAGGGTGGGGCTGGCTGTGTCAACCATGATTTGGAATC
>NC_137920.1:61200263-61202763 GCF_963457725.1 Sprattus sprattus
CGTGCGGTAGTCGAGGGAGCGGGTTTTTGGTGGAGAAACCGGCAGATAAAGACTGGTGGGACTGGCTGTGGCATTTACTGGAAGACTTTGGCAACATGTCCTGTGCCCCCATGCCGTGTTCGCCACAAGCAGAATTATATTGACGCATCCGTATGCCTAATTGTTGTTTTGCTGTTAATAGCTAATTTATTCTGTGAGTGAATGTTAAGTCTTGTGTTGGGAGCCTGGTGTAATTACTGCGGTGTGCGTGGCTGACAGACATGCGTCTGTGCGTCTCTCTGGTGTGTCCTATGTTATTGGGGTATAGGGGTTTTTATGGGGGGTGGGGGTCATGGTAGTTGATGGACAGGTGGGCCCCGTGTCTCACAGGAACCCCCTCCCCCTTCCCTATTTCCCCCTGTTCTCCTCTCTCCTTCCATTTCTCTTTTTTAGCCCTTTTCTCTAACTCACTTTTTTTTGCCTTTTGGTTTCTCTTGATTTCTCCCCCCCCCCCCCCTCTCTAGTCCCTCAGGCTCTGTTCCCTGTGTCAGTGTGCTCTGTGATGCTGGACTGGACTGAAGTGGTTCCAGAGCAGTACTAGAGAGTGTGAGATGTAGCACAAATGAGTCTGGACAGACGTGCATGCTGTCTCTCTGACACACAGACACAGACACAGACACAGACACACACACACACACACACACACACACACACACACACACACACACACACACACATACCCACTCTGTGAAAATACTGTATGTCAGGAGCATTCGGACAAAACGCAATTCATACCTTACCTTATGTGCCAATGTAATCTTCCCTAAAGTGTGTGTGTGTGTCTGTGTGTGTGTGTGTGTGTGTGTGTCTGTGTGTGTGTGTGTGTGTGTGTGTGTGCTTCTGGGATGGTATAATACCAAAAGGAATCTGGAGCATTTCCCTGTGTGTGTGTGTGTGTGCGTATTTGAGGGTGATAATCCCTCCTCAGCTGGCCTCCTATGTGAAGTGTTCTTGTCTGAGCTGCGGTAGAAGAGGCTCTTTACAGGCGGCCCTTGGCTGCAGTGCTGACACCACAGCAGTCACGGCTGACCCCGGTGTCACCACCCTCAGGCCGTACTACACACAACAGGGACCTGTCGGCAGCCAGTTGGCCCCTGGGATTTGATGCTGACACAGACGGTGTGTGAGTGTGTGTGTATGCCTGTGTGTGTGTCTGTGTGTGTGTGTGAATTTGATGACAGCACACACCAGTTGAGGGTCCCCTTCACTGGGTTGGGATTTGCAGGTTATGAGGCCATAGTGCTTGTCAGAGGAAATAAGGGAAGGAATAGAAACGAGGTTTGTTTCTCAACAGGCACTAATATTTGTCTGATTGTATCCAGCTGGCTATTTTAAGAATCTGTGTGTATTTGTACGTCTGATGTTTTTTTTCCGCCTGTGTGTGTGTGTGTGTGTGTGGAATGAAATGAAATAGAGCAGAATCTAACAGTGTGCTTGAGAGCAGTTGAACTGATTAGATGGAACAGCATTGAAGTCAAAGTGGATTACCCTCCCTCTATCCCATTACTGTGGGACCCTTTGGGAGAGCTGCTATTTCATGATTACTTTCATTAGTTTTGCACTGTTGTTGGAGTTAGCGGTCATGCTAATAATGAAATTCCAATTCGAATTTAGGAGAGTCGGAGAAAGAAAGCAATGCAAATGCTTGCATACATGAACACACACACACACATGAACGCACACACAAAAACAGACATACACACGCGCACTGCTTTTGCAGTATACGTTGGCAGTACGGAAAGCTTCTAACATGCCAATAAAGTGCTTTCAAATGGAATTGAATCAAACTAAACAAGTGAAAGTCCATCACATCGCCACACATCCCCACACACACATACACATACATAAATTGAGAGAAAGAGAGAGAGAGAGTAAAAAAAGAGTACGATAGCTATATTTTTCCTTAATGCACTATTTCTCCACCTGCCAGTGGCGAGGTGGAGTGGCAGTCCTTGTGCTGACAGATGACATGCTATCAGGCCAACAGTGGGGGAGGTCTATTATCACAGACACCAATTTAAATCCAATTTACTTTTTTGTATTCCATCTCTCTCTCTCTCTCTCTCTCTCTCTCTCTCTCTCTATCTGACTCTTTCTATGTCCATCCCCCTCCACATGGTGTCAGAGGGCCTTTGTGAGCTTGACATTTTCTAAGGAAATATTTGCACTGATGGCCACTCTGTAGTGTCTACAAAACAGTTGTGTGTGTGTGTGGGTGTGTGTGTGTGTGTGTGGGTGGGGGGGTGTTCAATAGCCCCCATTTCTGTTATTATGCTGGACGACAGTGTGCACATTATTGAGAGCAGATTGAATGGGGATCAGGAATCGCTAACTCTCTCTCTCTCTCTCTCTCTCTCTCTCTCTCTCTCTCTCTCTCTCTCTCTCTCTCTCTCTCTCTCTCTCTCTCTTTCTCTCGCTCTCTCACACACACTCATACACACAAAAATATGAAGAACCAAAA
>NC_137920.1:61210263-61217763 GCF_963457725.1 Sprattus sprattus
TGTGTGTGTGTTTGTGTGTAGTGTAGTGTAGTGTAGGGTATCTCTATGTCTGTCAGTGTGCATCTCTTCAGCTCTAGAATGACAGCACGAGCACTCCTACTTAGCCAGAGGATGCGTGGGCTATCAGTGGGCTTAATTCCCATTGTCCATCCCCATAAGTGGCCCTGAGTAGAGCCATTTGGATTGGGAATGGCTGACTTGCCCCGTGGTTTAACACTGATGTGGTTTACAGTGGATAAAGGACACACTTAATGTAGTGTTGTCCCACCCCCCTCCTCTCTGTCCCCCCCCCTCTCTGTCTCTGTCTCTGTGTCTCTGTGGTTATGTCTCGGGGCTTTGACTCACCAAAGCTGACAGGGCTCACTGAAACTCACTCACACATACTCTCACACACACACACACACACATACACACACACACACACACACACTCACACACAGGCACACACACGCGTACACCACATACATACATTTTTGGAATGACGTCATAGGTAACAGTGTGCACTGTTGGCACTCAAGGCTCCTACTCCAGTGATGGGATAGGCATAAGCAATAGCATGTGTGCTAGTGAGTGAGTTCATGTGTCTGTGAGGCGACCAGTGTGTGTATGAGAGTGTGTGAAGGTGTTTGTCTGTGTGTGAGTGTGTATGTATGAGTGTGTGTGTGTGTGTGTGTGTGTGTGTGTGTGTGTGTGTGTGTGTGTGTGTGTGTGTCGCTGCGTGCGCACATGTGTATATGTGAGAGAGTGTTTTTACTGCTCTGTGAAAGGCCCTGAAGCATTACCACACATTTTTCCCATAAGGAACACGCACAGTCTGACAGCTTGCTAAACAGCCAGGTTTTCAGGGCAGATTTGTGCTCTCTGGGAAATGCATTATCTTCCTCTCCCTCTTTCTCTCTCTCACTCAGCCATTTTCCCTCCTTCTCTACCTCTCCCTCTCTCCCCCTCTCTCTCTGTCTCTCTGTCAAACAGTTCCACTCTCTACATTTTTACTAAGAGCTCACCAGATTCACCGAGCACAGTCTCAAAGGAGATAAACTTCTGCTCACGGAATGCTGAATTACTCTAATATGTTATCTATATATTATTTACCTTGGACAAGTATATTATTCATTACGCTTAACCTTGTTCTGTCTTCCCAGGCAGGTTTGCCCAGCTCTACGTTTCCCTACATTATTCAGTTTATACAGAGAGTGAAATTGACTGATTAGGGATACTTTAGGGCCTTTTCAAAGGGTGATTCACATTTCCAACAGTTGTGTTAGCATGATAGGTCAGAGCTCTACTCTTCTCTTCTCTTCTCTTCTTTTCTCTTCTCCTCTCTTCTCTTCTCTTCTCTTCTCTTCTCTTCTCTACTCTTCTCTTCTCTTCTGTCCTCTTCTCTCTTCTCTTCTCTTCTCCTCTCTTCTCTTCTCTTCTCTTCTCTTCTCTTCTCTTCTCTACTCTTCTCTTCTCTTCTGTCCTCTTCTCTCTTCTCTTCTCTTCTCTTCTCTTCTCTTCTCTTCTCTTCTCTTCTCTCCTTTCTTCTCATCTCCTCTTATCTCTTCTCTTCTTTCCTGTTCCTCTCTTCTTGTCTTGTACCTCTTCTCCTCCCCTCTCCTCTCCTCTCCACTTCTCTCTGGTTTAATGATGATGAATGTCCACACTATCAGCGGAAATGGCTCGCTGACAACCCCCCATTTTTTGGGCTGTGTGTGTGTGTGTGTGTGTGTGTGTGTGTGTGTGTGTGTGTGTGTGAGTGTGTGTGTTGGGACGGCGGGGGTGATAGGAGCAGGTTGATGGAACTGAGGGCACCACGGAGCACTGCTCACTTCTAATCTGCAGGGCTATTGATCATCCGCTACTCCCTGGTGCCAGCATCCACTCCCCCCAAACCTGTGCATCGGCACCCTATTACACACACTCTCTCTCTCTTTCTCTCTCTCTCTCTCTCTCTCTCTCTCTCTCTCTCTCTCTCTGTCTCTCTCTCTCTCTCTCACACACACACACACACACACACACACACAGACACACACACACACACACACACACATCCCCCTCCTTGCTCGCTCACTCACCGGGTTCAAGCACACAGCTGGGACCTGCATGCCTGCCTGGCGCCAGTCAAGCGTGGCCGTTTCATTTGTGCCCCCCGCTCCGCTGGAAAACCAATTACGGGCCCTCTAAACAAATCACCTGATCGGACGAAATCATTAAGCAGGGGTATAACACCCTCCCACCCTCGTCCCCTGGCAGGGTCCTGGAGAAGCGAAGGGGGTGTCAGGTACAGCTGGAAATGCCTCACGTGATTGAACTGCTCTCTGCTCAAACTTCGCTGTGACACCACAGGGGGCAAATTTGTGTGTGTGTGTGTGTGTGTGTGTGTGTGTGTGTGTATGAATGCAGCAACTAATTAAACCAGAAGCTGTATTCATCTTGCTGATTACCTTTGCATTAAATCAGGCAGGACTGTGTGTGTTTGGGTGTGTGTGTGTGTGTGTGTGTGTGTGTGTGTGTGTTTTTGTTACACATATGTGCACACATATGTCTATTCAAGGATCACCCATAAAAGTGAATAGCAACACACACACACACACTCACACACACACACACACACACACACACACACACACACACACACACACACACACACACACACACACACACACACACACACACACACACACACACACACACACACACACACACACATACTGCAGGAATGGTCTCAGTCAGTGCTCAGTGAGTGAGACTCTGCAAGCCGTGTTGTGTTATTCCCTGAAGGGGCTCTCAGACAGCGGGGAGAGGAAGCACTGACTCTGGATCTGTTCACCAAAGGGATTGAAGTGGTGCTTCTCCTGAAGGAACCTGCTGTGCTGGAGACACTGCCTGCATTCACATACGCAAAACAATAACACAATAATGGAGAGGCTATTAGTTCGGCCAAGTAACAACTCCCTAGATATTTATATGGGCGGTGTAAACATGTAGTCCATTTATAGTGCCGTTTACGTGCACTCAAGCCACTAATTGGAAGTATTAGATTGTTGAAGCAGTTTACATCCATTTATGGTGTAAATATCTGCCCAATGTCAGGATTGTTGTGGGTGGTTGGCAGCCAGACTATAGTTTTTATTATATCCTGGTCCAATTGACAGTTTTGGTAGCACTGATGTTTGACTATTGTGTGTGTGTGTGTGTGCACGTGTGTGTGTGTGTGTGTGTGTGTGTGTGTGTGTGTGTGTGTGTGTGTGTGTGTGTGTGTGTGTGTGTGTGTGTGTGTGTGTGTGTGTGTGTGTGTGTGTGTGTATAAAAATATACAGTCACTGACACATTCCTGGTGTAGCTGCTATTCATGCTCACCACTTACTTCCGCTCTCCACTCTTTCACTCGTTCTCTCGTCATAATCACTTTCTCTTTATACCTTTACCGCTTTCTACCTCAGCTTCACTCAGCCCTACTGCACTATGCCTCTCTATCTCCCTCTCCGCCTCTCCCTCTCCATCTCTATTCCCTCTCTCTCACTTGCTTCACTGAGCCGTTGCCATGTCTGGCCCTTGCCCCGCCGCTAGCATAAACTGTATATATGAGTGTTTGCTCCCCTGTAACCTCTCGCACATCCATCTTGCTTGGCCAGGGTGGGCTGCCCCCCCTTCCCCTCCCCTCCCCTCCCCTCCCTGCGTGACAGCCAAACCAAACGGTCATGTGAAAGAGTCAGTCTGGCTGCCTGCGTCATGTGTGTGCCTGTGAGATTCATGCACATGTTTATGCTGTGTTATGTTTTGATGTAATGCTGGTATATGTCTATCTTTTATGTTGAGGCATCTGTCTGTGTTGTGTGTGTGTGTGGTTGAGTTTATGTTTTGGTTGGGCAGCCAACAGTGTTTTCCTATGTGACGAACCGAAGGTGTTTGTTTGTGTTTGCGTACGGGCGAGCAGGTTAACTGGGTAAAGATGTGTTCTGGAGGTATGCCACAGATAGATAAATACATGGAAATCTCTGGTGTTTGTCGCTGCCAGACACCTGGCTGTGTGCTGAAGCACCTGGGGTAGGCTAGGAGGGGCCAGTCAGAGAAACTCCGTATCCGAAAAGCCCCTCATGCCATTACAGCCCACTGGCACAGGCTTCCAGGGGGGACAGGTGTGGAGGCGTATGTTTGTGTTTGTGTGCTTGTGCTGTGTGTGTGTGCTGTGTGTGTGTGTTCTTGCTCATAGGTATTTGTGGCTGTTCAGTCATGCTGAATGCTTTTCAGTGTGTGTGTGTTAATGTATGCACTTTTTATGTGTGTGTGTGTGTGTGTGTGTGTGTGTGTGTGTGTGTGTGTGTGTGCTGATCCACATTTGCTCCATGCACGCATGGCTGATTTGAACAACTCGCTCAGCCTGCACAGGCTCCTCATTCAGCGCTCCGTCAGTTGAGGGCTATTTTAAAACCCTAGTATCGTGGGACACTTTCTCAAGGTGAATGTTGTTTTTTTTTCTCTTTCCCAACTCATCTTATTTGCCTGCAGGAAGGTTGTGTGTGTGTGTGTGTGTGTGTGTGTGTCCTGCATTTCCCGCCGTCTTCCCCATATAAACACCCATCTATAAACAGCACGGATATGTGGGAGATTCCGTACACCTTTCAACCTCATTTCAGATGAATAAGAACAATAACAAGTCTGAAAGTCAACTTCCCTTTCACTGCTGAAGCGTGCCACAGGCTTCAAAGTGGGCTGTGTTTTTAAAAGGCCGTTATTTGGAGATCAGAGGAGTATTCCCCACGACCTCCGAGGAGAAGCAGGCAAGGCCGTTTGATAGGAAGCACGAGCCTCAGCAACGAGGTGTGGCACGTTTATAATTACGTGGATCAGAGGGGAAAGTGAGGGGAACGGCACCCTATAGTTTAGGTGGTCTGGGGAAAAAGTGGAAGAGAGAGAGAAAGACAGAGAGAGAGAGAGAAGGAGAGGGGAAGACCTGGGTCGTTTCCCTTTTTAGATGACAGGGAGGTCGAGGTGGGGAGACGATAAATTGGATGGGTGGACAGAACTTTTAACGAGCGCGATCTGTCTCGGGAATCCCTACCGTGTGTGCCTTGACTTCCTGCTTCAGCGTATGATTGAAACGTCCGTTCTGCTTGAAGGAACACCGTCTCATTTTTCACATCCGTCCTATGGAGTTACTTTCCTTGTTTCTCTGTTTAGTTAAAATCTGTCCACAGCCTTGGATGAGGTCGTTTCCTGGCAAATCCCCTTTATTCAAAGCTTTAAGAAATATTTATATGCCCCCCCCCCCCCCCACCCCTCCACCTTATGAAATAAGAGTTTTCCATACTTTAATTGCACTCCAGTGAAGGTAGCCATATATTTCAAAAGTCTCCCCTCACAAGACAGCCCCTGTTTGAAGTTGAGGCCTTGAAAGCAGATTTACTGCAAGACTGTAATTATGTGGGTGTCTCTCTCTCCATTTCGGTGTCTGTCGATCTGCGTTTGAAACGTGGGGGATAGCCACGGAATTACAGAAGACAAGCTAATGCTATACATCTAGTGTTTAATGCCAGTCTCTAAGGTCTTAATATCTCAGAGTTACTGAAGTTTCCTGTGCTTTGTCAAGGTTGTGTGTGTGTGTGTGTGTGTGTGTGTGTGTGTGTGTGTGTTTTGTTGCCGTGGGGATTCTGTAATCGTAACAGCCCGCCCCGTAATGACCACACCATCCATTCGCAAGCGCTCCCTAGTGCCCTTTCGCTTGGATCCATCTTTTAACAGTGTTCATGTAAACACAGAGGCTGGGGGGGGGGGGGGTATATATAGACAGAACCCATCTGTCTGTGTGCGCTAATTTGTCTTCAAGCCGATACTGACCTGAAAGTATTGCTGTTTGAGAACGGGGGGAATAAGGAGGAGAGGGGGAGGGGGGGGGGGGGGGGGGGGTGTAGAGAGAGAAGGGGAAGGATAGACAGGAGTGGGGTAATGTGTGTGGTGTGAGAGAGAAAGAGAACGACAGACAGGAGTGGGGTAATCTGGGTGGAAGAGAGAAAGAGATAGAGACAAAGAGACGGATGGACATAATGAGAGACAGAGAAGGAAGGAAAGAAAGTGAGACAGTGAGAGAAGGAGTGAGAGAAGGAGAAGCTGCGTGGATTCTGCAGACGACAAAGGGGTTGGTGTGTGTGTGTGTGTGTGTGTGTGTGTGTGTGTGTGTGTGTCTGTGTGAGTGTGTGTATGTGTGAGTGTGTGTGAGTGTGTGTGTGTGAGTTTGTGTGTGTGAGTTCGTGTGTGTGTGTGTGTGTGTGTGTGTGTGTGTGTGTGTGTGTGTATGGGGGGTGCACATGAGGGAAGGGAAACTGCTCACTGTGGAAGGATCAGAAGCGAGGGATGGAGGGAAACAGACAGGGGAGGAGGGGAGAAGGGGAATCATCAAGGGAAAGGGGAGGGGAGCGGGCGGAGGAGAGGAGAGGAGAGAAGCCGGAGAGGAGAGGAGTGGAGAGAAGCAGGAGAAAGAAAGGCACAGGACTGATAGAGGGGGAGAAATAAACACTATGCAAGGAGAGTCTTACAGAGAAAGTTTTAGGGAGGAAATAGACTCAAAGAAACAGGGAAATTCATGCATGGAAGAAAGTGGAAAATATAGCTGTGTGTGTGTGTGTGTGTGTCTGTGTGTGTGTGTGTGTGTGTGTGTGTGTGTGTGTGTGTGTGTGTGTGTGTGTGTGTGTGTGTGTGTGTGTGTGTGTGTGTGTGTAGGGACTGTATGTAGATGGACAGATGCTTCCAATCTGTGCTGCTCTACTTCACCAACCAGCACCAGACAAATCTGACCAGCCCCCACTACACACACACACACACACACAAACACACACACACACACACACACATACACACACACACACACACACACACAGAAGCACATCTGCATCACCCACAGCTGCATGCTTCCATACTCAGAAACACTACATGCTCCCTGCCCTTTTCCTCCCCTGCATCCTTTGCGCTCCTCGCATTGCTGCTCCATTGTTGAACAGCCTTATCAAAGCACAATGCTTAATAGCCTCCCGCTCCCAGCCGCCCTCCAGTATAAAGCAGGCGGGTCTAAGTAGCCTCCAGTGGTGAGGAGCGCATTCGCTGATCAACAGTGTCCTCCAGAGCCAAGGCCGATGCTGAGGCTGAGGCTGTAGACTGGCCCTCTGACCTGCATCTACCGCTCAGTCTCCTAATGAAGGAATCAACACCATTTCCATACTGCCTCTCACTGCGTTTCGTTGGCTTCATCACAGAGTGCTGACAGGGAAACACTTGTGAGTGTTATGTGCAACGACACACAGATCTGCTTGAGAATACTAATCTGAAAATGTCTATTTTACACACCAGTAAGTGCACATCTGTGTACGTTTTTGATGCAGTAAATCTCAGAATAAGCTCAAAGAAGGGGATAAAAAAAAGACTCAAGGACTCAAATTCCTCTTTCTCTTAGAACACCCTGAAAGGCAGAACGTTCCAACGCTGTCCTTGTCCATGACTAAAAAAGGAAGTAGCACTACAAAACTA
>NC_137920.1:61220263-61227763 GCF_963457725.1 Sprattus sprattus
CACACACACACACACACACACACTCTATCTTGAGCACTCCTCCGCTTCACTCCCCCCATGTCTCGCTGTGGATCTGTGTTAGCCGTGTGAAGATCAGGGGTTGTGTGCTACGCTACGCTACGCTGCACTCCTCCCATCATGGCAGCCCTTTGACCAGCAGCTTCAAACAGCATACGCTATCAGCCACCAGATGAGGAACATCCAATATCAATTTTTCATGTAGACCAATTTTTCAACACTTTTTCTCCTTCACACTGCATATGTATCTGCTTTTCCCACTCTGCCCTCCCTCTTTCTCTCTCTCTTTTGGTATCCCTCCCTCTCTCTTTCTCTGTATTACTCCCTCCCTCTCTCCCTCTTTTCCTTTCTCCCTCTCCCTCTCCCCCCCCCCCCTCCACTCAGTCTAACTCACACAGGCCTCAGTAAGGGTTATTACCCTGTGGGCTTCAGGTTCTTTAATGCAAGCTTGCTCTACCATAATCAATTTTGAGAGAGAGAGAGAAGGTGTGAAATTATTCATCAAGTACTCCTGGTGGGGGCATGGGGGGAGGGAGGGGTGGAGGGTAGAGATGGAGAAATAGAGAAATTGTGGGGAGGAGGGAGAGGTGAATCTTCAAAAAAGTGAAAGAACACCAGAACTGTGCCCCATAGCCTTCAACATAGTTCCATACACAGAGGAGTTGACAGCACAAAAAACCTGTTAAGTGTGTGTGTGTGTGTGTGTCAGTTTGGAACTCCAGTAAACTCTTCAGTGTGTGTGTGTGTGCGTGTGAGTGCATATGTTTGTGTATAATGCAGTGTTCGGTGCGCGCGTGGGTGTGTTCACATGCGGACACAGCGAGCGAGTGCAAGCACATAGGCAGTATTTCATCAGAACCCTTTGTCTTCTAGCTCCGTGTGATTTGAATGGAGTATTTGTTGTCCATCCACCTGTATTAGAAAGTCATATATTCCTTCTTTTCAGAGAGACGGGAGACTGAGAGTGAAGGAGAAGATGCTCTACCTTTCTTTTCATGCCTCCAGAGTCATTCTTCCCTTCTTCAAGAGACCCCCTTTTCCAATTACATCTGCAATTTGTTCCAGCGCAGATTGTTCTGAGCGGTGGCATTGTTGTTGTTGGCCGAGGCGGAAAGCCAGGCCGCGGCCTCAGCGGAGGAGCCCCTGGAGTAATGGACTCCACTTAGTCGTGTGTAATAGAGGGAGAGCTGGGTGGGACCTCAGGAGCCCTGCAGACCAAGGCAGGCCAACAGAAGTCAGAGAGAGAGAGAGAGGGAGATAGAAAGAGAGAGAGAGAGAGAGAGGGAGGGGGGGAGAGAGAGAGAGAGAGAGAGAGTGAGAGAGAGAGGGAGAGGGAGAGATAGAAGGAAAGACCTGAATCAAAGTGAACTAGCCCTGTGTTGAAGGACACTTTCAATAATGGGAAACATCTGTAAGGTGTGTTTGTGTGTGTGTGTGTGTTGGGGTTGGGGTGGGAGTTTATATGCATTTTGAAGATGGCCATTTCAACCTCTTTGTTGAGTTCTCTGTCTCCCTCTTAATCTCCTGCTTTTTCCTTTTCAGATCTAATTCACTGCTTTTTAACACACACACACATATACGCACACAAACACACACGCACACACACACGCACGCAAGCACACATGCATTGATTTAATTTGATTCAATTTGAGAGAGAGAGAGCAGGAGAGAGAGAGAGTGGGGGGGTAAATGTTATCAGGAAAGAGTAAGGGTAAGAGGCCACCACAAAGAGAGCAGCTCTGCTGCGCATATGCATATTACATGTGCAGTATTTAGTAGTTAAGGCATTATAACAATACAATGTGATGCCATGTGCAGCACGGTGTTGTGACACTGTAATAATGTTCCTCCACGAGACAGTGAAGACAGTATTCAGTCATGCGTGACAGGAGCTAGCGTCCATCCATGCTCTCCTCCCTCTCTTTCGCTTATCCGGTCATCTCTGTTACTACTCACACTTGTGCTCTTTCTTGTATTTCATTTCCAGAAGGTTCTCTCACTCCTCTTTTATACCTCGTTTCCTTTGTTTTCATCTTTTTTTTTATTCGGCACGTGAGTGTGTGGCTGTTTTCATTCCCAGCAGTATTGTATTGCATTAGGGCAAGCACTCACTTTGTATTCCAAGCGTCCTTAATGACCTCCTGCGCTTTATTTGAGTGCAGCGCTGCAGGGCCTGATGGACTCGTATGTGAGGAACCGTCCGCTTATTGAAACCTTCTCCTCCTCATGGGCCGCTCCAGCTTTCTCACTCCCACACTCCCTTCCACTAGCAGCACATCAATTAGAAGCGCCACTGGCAACAGCTGGAGACACTGGTGGAGAAATGCGATGTTCCGGAACAAATAATCATGTACATGCATAGTCCTGGGCTAGCTGCAAATACTTTACTAAACAGGAATCATTCTGTGGTCAAACCCTGGCCTTGTTTCTTTTTTATTTATTTATTGGTTGTTTCCCTGACAACATAGAGAGCCCATGCAAGAGAAAGAAGCAAGTCAGCAGTATTTAATGAGAGGCAGTAAGAGAGAGAGAGAGAGAGAGAGAGAGAGCTCATGTTCTCTTCTTCTTCTCCTCTCTTCCACACTTCTGACTGATACTAAGCATTTCATGGCCAGTTTCATGGAGCTGGACACTGAAACAGAATACTGGCCCAGAATGTCAGAATCAGTTTGGAACTCCAGTAAACTCTGAAATATGTGCATGCATGTCTATGAGTGTGTGTGTGTGTATGTTTGTATGTATGTGTGTGCGTGTGTGTGTGTCCCATCAACAGAAAAAAGACCCTACATAACAGGAACACCTGTATTAGAGTTGTGTTCCAAGTACATAGTTTAGTGACAAGTTAACTCAGAGTAAGTGGTAAACTCTCTATTAGAAGAGCCTGATGGCTTCATTCTCCTTGCCAAACAAAACTGCAGGGCTCTTCTATTAGGAGGTTTACGACTTACTCCAAGTTAATTTACCAAGGTTTATCACTAAACCACGTACTAGGAATACCCTCCTAATGTTTTCACCTGGGTCATTATCCTTGTTCATGTGTCCCTACTGCTGCTATCTCCTTCATACCTCTACTGTTATCAGCGGGATTAAAGTGTGCCCAGTTAGATCTGGACTGCCATCTCCAGCGGGGGGTTGGGCTAGCTCTGGCCGTAGCTGTGCTTGACTAGCCTTTAAAAGGGAATGAGTCTCATGCGCTTGGCCTCTGATGGGCTTGAAGATTGCATTGTCCCCGGGAAGGGAATGTGAGTTATGCAACCAGTGGAGGAAGATAATCCATTAGCTACATGAAGACGTTCAGTGAGAGAGATTGAGAGAGAGAGGGAGAGCGAGAGAGAGAGGGAGTGAGAGAGAGTAAGAGGTAGTATTGTGTGCTGTTCAATTGTTAGAATTATGGTTCTGGCACTGGGAGACATGCTAATTCATGCACACACACAGACACAGACACACACAGAGACACACACACACACACACACACACACACACACACACACACACACACACACACACACACACACACACACACACACACACACACACACACACACACTGAATGGAACATGTGTGACATTAAAATTTGACACCCCTCCCGCTGACCTTTCCGTATCTCCTTAGAGAGCGAGCGGGGCGGTGACTCTGAACCTGCGGATAGGCCAGGACAATAGCCTTCCTTATTTTAATGCCCTCCTGTACGAGCCAATGCTGCCTGATTTATGCTCCTTCGTGTCAAAAGCAGCATGTTTATACCTCCGCGTGACAAGCAGCTCTTTGTCTTTCAGCGTCTCTCTTGCTTTTGCCTGTGCCCCCCCACTCAAGGAGAGGGGGATGAGAGAGAGGGGAAAAAAGACAAGCGTCTTATCTGGCCTGGAGACGGACAGTCTGAACCCATGGTGGAATTGATTGTGTGGTGGCTTGACCTTATCAACCAGCCCCCCTCGCCCTTTGAAACGGGTGGACGGGCATGTTGTGATGTTGGTGGTGAGGTGAAAGGCGTGTTTGGCTGTGGCTGTGGACGGAGATGGGCGAAGTGAGCGGTTCACGGAGGGGGTGGATGGGGGGTTGCTGGAGGTTGAATTGGATCAGATGAGCTGGGATGGTGGTCGGTCCAGAGCCCGTGGTATGTGTGGTGACGTGTGAGTCAATCACAGCTGGCCGACTCAGACCAGCACCATGCGGAGCTATTCTGTCAGCATACGCTTGGATTTAGCTTTATTTCAATGATTTGCTGTTTTTTCTGGGGTTTTTTTCTCCATCAAGGCATGCGTCTATTCATGTTCATTCCTGTCTGTGTCTCTCTGCTGTTCAGATTTTCATCTCCTTTTCTCTCATTGCGCTTGCTTGACCAGGGGGAGATGAACTCAATCAATGTATTGATTCAAAATGACACTGGAATGTGATCGCCACGAAAACAGATACATACTCCCTGCCTCTCCTCTTCTTACTATCCGGTATCTCTTTCTCTCTCTCTCCCTCTCTCCCTTTCTTCCTCTCTCTCTCTCTCTCTCTCTCTCTCTCTCTCTCTCTCTCTCTCTCTCTCTCTCTCTCTCTTCATTTCACTTCAATTCAAATCCAGGCAGCTTTACTGGCATTATTTGCAACTAACAATTGTTGCCAAAAACAATAATGACAATAGATATAAAAAATGACAGTGGTTGAAAAGATGTTGAGAAAAAACAGTCTCTCACAAACAACCGCTTTCTCTCTCTCTCACTCTGTGTCTCATCCATTGTTCATTTTCACACTCTAGCTCCTCACACGTTTAACCCTGCAGCCATGTTTCTCTCTCTCTCTCCCTCTCTGTCTCTCTCTTTCTCTCTCTCCCTCTCTCTTCTCGTCCTCCGCTCTGCATCCTGTCCCAGATCACCTTTCGTCTCCAGCTCTAGCTGGAGGCTTTTGTCTCTGCCTCTCCCATTGTTCCGTTCTCCACCGCTTCACTCACTCCTACAGACAAGTACAGCAGGTATGTTTGACCACACCAGGGAAATGAATGCAAACATGTACAGAGAGAGAGAGAGAGATAGAGAGATAGAGAGAGAGAGAGAGAGAAAGAGAAAGAGAGAGAGTGAGAGTGCTGTCTGGAATTGCTTAAATAAAAACCCCTCAGTGAAAAGATATGCACATAGCCTGAGGTGTGCTCAACTCTACTTTGTGTGTGTGTGTGCGCGTGTGTGTGTGTCTGTATGTGTGTCTGTCTGTGCGTCTGTGTGTGTGTGTGTGTGTGTGTGTGTGTGTGTAGCTGAGGTACATTTAAATCTTTTAAAACCATGGGAGGGATTCAGACTGTTGCTGTAGGGGGTCTGTCTGCTGCCTCCTGAGGTCATCCTGCATTATGTCCTTTAACACGCTTTTTATTCCATTGCATACTCTCGGGCAGTTCTTCACTGGATCCTCTTACGACAATAACAACATTATGTTTTTCATAATCTCGGAACATGTATTTGGTATGTGGAATAACATTTGCGGCATACAAAAACAGCAGGCTTTATGTAAACACTTTAAATTCATAGACAATTGAGAGTGAAAGGGAGGTATATCAATTGGTGCCCTCTGTGTCATAACAGTGTCTCATTAGTGGGGTACTGTGTGTGTGTGTGTGTGTGTGTGTGTGTGTGTGTATATTTGTGTGTGTGTGTGTGTGTGTGTGTGTGTGTGTGTGTGTGTGTGTGTGTGTGTGTGTGTGTGTGTGTGTGTGTGTGTGTGTGTGTGTATGTGTGTCTGTGTCTTTCATTGTGAGTGCATGCATTTCTGTGTGTGTCTGTGTGCTTGTGTGTGCTTGTGTGTGTGTGTGTGTGTGTGTGTGTGTGTGTGTGCGTTTGCTTGTGCGTGTGTGTGTGTGTGTGTGTGTGTGTGAGTGAATAGACAGCAGCCTGAGCCATCCGTCCTGTCCTTTCCCCTGCCTCTTACCGACACCTCCACAATCTCACCGCCAAGAGTCAAGAGTAATGAAAGCCAATTATGACACATACTCTACACACTAATGGTGCATTACCACTGCGTGGGATTGAGTGCTCTTTCTCACACACACACACACACACACACACACATACACACACACACAGACACACACACACACACACACACTCCTAGACTCACGTGGAAGCACCACACATAAATACACATATGTGCACCCACCTCACCTAATTTATCCATTTGTTAATGCACCCAATTACTTCTCCAAATAGTTATGCGTGCCGTGGCGCATGGCCGGCCCCATTGAAATGGTAATGCCGGGGCCTTTTCAAGAGGGGCCCTTTTCTCATGCATGAGTCTGAAAGTGGATTTATTCATGACAATTTACTGTTCTCCACACCAGATTATTTTAATGAGACCAAGTGTGGCTGTGCTTCGGTCATGTTTGATCGCCACTGATGGGTGCGTCCAGCACAGAGTCCCTTCGAGTCTCAGGTTTCAGAACTCATTTACGCTCGATAAACATGTCCATGGATATGGCATGAAGTGGTAAAAAATAAATAAACTAACGCTGGATAACGAGCCAATTCTGAAAACAGATTTGAATTTTCGCCACTGCACCAACCCCATTAGTTAGTAATTGCTACCTTAAGTCTGTTTGTCTCAAACAAACTACAGTTTGAGTGAACACCTTGCTTTGACAGCCAGCAGCGTCTCCCTTCCTGTGTCTTGTGTGACCAGGAAGAAGAGTTTGATTGACAGGTAGCGAGACAGGTGTCTTGTAGCCTCACCGAGTGTTTTGCTTCAAAGGCATGCTGTGAGAGATGAAAGGAAATTAGGCAAGCACAAATGAAAGTAGTAGGTGTAAATTGGTTGTGTGTGTGTGTGTGTGTGTGTGTGTGTGTGTGTGTGTGTGTGTTTGTGTGTGTGTGTGTCTGTGTCTGTGTGTGTGTGTCTGTGTGTCTGTGTGGCTTTTTACGCAGCATTATTTGTTATTGCCCATTCAAGACAACTCAGAACGTTCACGTATTTCCCAGCTCAGACTAACTGCGTTGAAGCCAAATCTCAACACAATAATGTGGTAATGACTCATCAATTCATTTTCCTTCTATCTGTGGGCTATCAATAATTACAGTCTTCACACATTTAAAAAGGATTTCAAGCTTACACACAGTCAAGGTCTATGTTAGTTTGTCGCCATATTGATAACGATATCAAATGGATAAAACGAGGTGCCTCACTGCAGCGTGGGATCATTTTTCAGAGCTACAAGTGGCGTTCTATTGCAATTTTTATTTGATGGAGTCGGAAGAGTGATCTTGAACGTAGCTTTAGATGAAGCTAGATGCTATGGTAAACGTCATGCCTCTGGTTCCTCAATGCGGGATTGGTAAGTATAAGGACACTACTGGGGCGTCATTATGCCGCCTCTGTTTGCTTCAGTATAAAGAGCGAAGGCGGCATAACGAGGGGTCTTCTTCACGTGATTATTGCAGGATCTCTTTATAAAAACAACTACAGAGAGAGAGACAGACGGGTGAGGGGGTGAGGAACTCCATCTCAAACTCCAGCATC
>NC_137920.1:61240263-61247763 GCF_963457725.1 Sprattus sprattus
GATTCATGAAGCGAGTCGGATAAAGACGTTGAATCAACACACACACACACCGAATAGAAGAATACTAAAGAATGGGAAAACCAGAACCGTAAATACTTTCCCTTGAGGAATGTCTGTTGCAACATAAATGAAAAAGAATGAATGGCTCTGTGAAACAATGGAGTAAGGATCAGCGTGTTCAACCCCACCCAACATCTCCACCGCACACCATCTAGTATGTGTTTGCACTAAAGTGCTCTCACAGCCTTCCTACGGTGTGTGTGTGTACGCTGTGTGTTACACACGTGTGTGTTAGAACAGTTACATAGAGTGGAGCAGTACAAGGGGAAGAGGGGGTAGGGGGGTTGGGGGGGAGTGGGGGGGGTAGCCAACCAGATGTTTCTCATCAGCCAGCAGTCATATGCTACACAATTGACAAGAGGGGCCAGCTCTGATTTTCCTCGTGTGTCGCCCACCACCCCACCCCCACCTCCTTGTTCCCCCTTTTTGTTTCAGAGTGTGGGGGATTTACAAAGGGAAACGCAGCGGAGCCCCGAAATGCTTCCAATTACGGGGTCACCCCAATTTGTTCTCCCGCGTCAGCCATGCTCATCAGTCGCCGACCCCCTAACCCTATGCACCCACCCACACATGCACAGACTCACACACACGCACACACACATCCCTGGCCCCACAAAAACCACTGCACTCCCAAACCCCTGTGAAACTGCAGAGATCTTAGGCAGCAAGAGTATGTATGTATTTATGTATGTATGGGTGTGTATGTCTCTCTCCCTCTCTCTCTGTGTGTGTGTGCGTGTGTGTGTGTTTGTGTGTGTGTGTGTGTGTGTGTGTGTGTGTGTGTGTACGTGTGTGTACGTGTGTGTGATGGGGTAAGGGGAGGGCAGGTTTGCAGCATCTGGGAGTGATTACCAGCGTTGTATTTTCTCATTGTTTGCTGTCTGCTCTGTACAGCGGCAGGCAGACGGGCTGCTGGCCTGGGGCCTATGGCCTGCCTGTGTGTGTGTGTGTGTGTGTGTGTGTGTGTGTGTGTGTGTGTGTGTGTGTGTGTGTGTGTGTGTGTGTGTGTGTGTGTGTGTGTGTGTGTGTGTGACTGGCTGCACTCTAATCCCGCTGTTATTTATGACGGCGAGCGCTTGGCAGCTCACACTGGCGCACGCACGACCCCGCCAAATTAGCACAATTTGCTCGCTTCGTCAGGAGCTGGAGCGGGAGGGAGTCGAGCTCAGCATCAGCGCCAACCGCACTCCGCAACGATCCAAAAACATGCACAAAGGCCACTGTCTACTGCACGCCGCTTCTGCTCGCTGCCTTCTTGTCTTCCCTCTGATTTCTATCTTTTCATCTCTCCGTGTCAGTCTTCCTGTCTTGTCACATCTCTCTCTCTCTCTCTTTCTCGCTCTCTCGTTTGCCATTATGAAATCTTTTCTTCATGTCCAGTCTGAGCCAACTTTACACAAGTACAAGTGAACCCATGGATTCTGCAAAAGTGACATGTCACAGTGTTTGTCAGCTCTGGGATTTTGAGAGCAGACATCGCCCCCCCCCCTCTCTCTCTCTCTCCCTCTCTATTTCTCTCTATCTCTCCCCTCTCACATTTCCTCTATCCTCCTGATTTTCCCTGTGCGGCCGGAAACACGGCTGAGTGACTTTGGAAGTGCTGATGATCATTCATGTGGGGTGGAAAACCATGCAGCTGTCTGTCGGTCCCCACGGGGTTTCGTGTCTCCCCAGAAAAAAGCCGACTCTGGGCCGAACTTGAGCCAGTTCAGGCCCGCACCTGTATGCCGTTTGCATCTGCCTCCTTCTCCTGTTGGGCCTCCATTTTCATGCCCTGTGGAGGAGACTCCATCTGTTTGGTGTGGTGAGCCCTCTCCTAGCTGGTGCCTATACTGCTGCAGGTTGTTGTGGATACAGGGGCCCACCCTCCCTCCCTCCCCCCATTAATGTCAACCAGTGTCAGTGCAGAGATTGATTCTGCCCTAATTGGACATTTCAGCATCTGTGTTAAATATCCTGAAGGGGTACAATGGGCACACATATGCATGGGTGTGTGTGTGTGTGTGTGTGTGTCTCTGAGTGTGTGTGTTTGTGTGTGTGTGTGCATAGTGTATGTATAAAAATATGCATAGAGAGAGAAAGAATGGAGCAGTCCTAAGTTGACGTGCTGACGAGAGCAACGCGGTCAGTTCATGTCAGATCTCATTTCAACCCAATCACACTGTACAAATATAGACGTGTGTCTGCGTGTGAGGGTTGTGTGTGTGTGAACATGCCTGCGTGTATGTATTGTGGGCCGCAGTTAAATATCAAGGAACCATTAGGCTAACAATCATGCATTTATTCAACCATTTTACATAACGTGATCTTTACCCACACGGCACACTGGGCTATTTGTCCAGCTGTGTGGATAAAACGAGCCGCAGTCCACATCCAGAAAGCTGAAGCCCCCTCTGACTGTGAGGCGGTGTGATTGTGGGCAGGAGTGTAGCCAGGCCTGCTGGAAGAGGTGCAGGGTGGTCGGACAGTAGCCGCTCCACCGGCTGGGAGACTGGTGAGGGGTCTGGAGAGGGTGCTCTCAGTGGGCCAGATGTACCAACGTGTTATCACCCCGATTTAGGCGTCATTTCGCCTACAAACACGCCATGGTGTCAAATTGTGGGAGGACAAAGCACAAGGTGCGAATAGTAACATATTCAGTTTTTACATTAGCAGTGGGGGACAGCACACATCGTCTTTTTGCGATAAAATAGCAGGTTCCAGAAGCAATGGAATCACTATTATTAGCTCCACCTTTCCTCATTTGTACCCTGATAAAAACAACCTTCACTTTTGTTTGCCTTTATATGTCTCGCCATTGCGTCATCACTACATCCATTTCCCTACATGTAGACGCCACTACATTCTTTTTTTCATTTAAGTTGTGTAAAATGACTGCCCTGTATCATCTCTCTGTTTGAAGACACCTTAATAGCATGCATATCTATTTCCTGATTACTAAACCCAACGTCAGTCCTCTCGATTGCGCACATGATTGAATGATAGCGGGCGCAGCCATTATGGTAAGGGGGCGGTGACATGTGTAGATTACACGATCAGCCACAGGTTTAGGACATTCAACATAGAAATGAAAAGTCCGCTTTCTGAGAACTGGCCAAGTCGCTTTTACGCTCTGCTTACTTCTCACACTTGGGGCAGGATTTAGCCTGCAATGGCCAGAAGACAATCCTCTTCTTCCTGTGAATGATGCGAGGAAGGTCACGGAGGGAAAAAGGGGGGAGAGAAAATAGAGAGAATTTCTCCTTAATCAAAACCAGTGCATTTTCATAATTTCATGGTTGAAAGAGAACAGCTTAGTAGGTGTAAATAAAACCCGTCTGACACACAGATGAGCAGACACATGCAACCTTGACAACATTTAGACACCAGTCCCTTTGTTGTCTCCAAAATGTCTGTCCATGCCAATGTTTTCTCCTTTTTCTTTTCATCTCTCTCTCTCTCTCTCTCTCTCTCTCTATATATATATATATATATATATATATATATATATATATCTCTCTATCTATGTGTGTGTGTGTGTGTGTGTACATATATATTTATGTATATACATATATACATGTATATATCTTTCTCTCTCTCTTTGCAATTAGTCATGTGTGGATTAGTTGTGTGCTTACAGTGCTGCTTTGCATTGTCTTCCTTCTGCAGGCTTTTGGCTTTGTGTGTCCTCATTTCAATAAGGAAGCCCACTGGCTAATGCCCTTTTCTCTGTGTGTGCTGGTGATCAGCAGCGAGTGAAGAAAATAACACAGATTTCAAGCGGCCTGCTGCATCGGTAGAGAGGAAGAGTGGGGAAAGCCGGGGGCAGTGGGAAATAAGACAAATTACTGAGGCTGCAGAGGTGATAAGGATTCACTCCCAGCAAAACACCATTTCAGTTATGTGCATTCGTCCATTTATTTTGTCTTATTCCTCACACACGCACATACGCACGCTCACACACACACACACACACACACACACACACACACACACACACACACACACACACACACACACACACACACACACACACACACGCATATGCGATAGACTACTCTCCATACGTCAAAATTCCCTCTTGACAAACAGGCATGTCATGCAGAGCAATGTTGTGTAATTGAATGCAAGGTAATGTAATACAATCCAATGGTGTGTAATGTAATGTGGTTTAGGAGAAATGCATAGAGAGAGAAATAGAGCGAGGGGGGGGGGGGGGATTGATGACTGGACCCACTCCCCTGGGAGGGAGGGGGGCTGTGCCTACGTTCACACAATTGGGGAATAAGATTATTGACTGTTCAATTCCGTGATTAAATGAAAAAGGCCAGGGCTGAAATTAGATTTTTTTTCATCAGCATCTCCGCTCTACTCTCTGCTGAGCCATCTTGACCCCCCTTGATACCAACTGTCATGGGATTTTGAAATGTCATTTTGTAATTAAATGTAAATAAAGGTAATTATTCACATTTCAGTCCCTTTGAAAGTAATTGTCATCTCTTTTTTTCTCATTAAGTGGACAGTGTTGAAAGGGCTTTCGATTCTGGAAATGTCTTAGATTAAACTCTGTTAATCTGTTAGCATAGGCGAACATTTATTAACGGATATTATCTTATCTATCTATGCCTTGACGGAATGCTCGCTTAATTGGGCTGCTTTCTGCACGGTTTTGCCTCCCTCTCTCTCTCTCTCTCCCTCTCTCTCTCTCTCTCCCTCTCTCATATTTTCTTTCTTCGCTCTTGTCTTTTGACTCCCTCAAAGAAGCACGTCTCTCTGAGGATCAGGAGTATGCGGCAGATGGCTGTCATCTCTGCCTGACAAACTCCCGTCCTCTTTAGACTAAATAAAGCATCGCTCTCCAGCTTTCTCATCTCAAAGCAACACACGCACACGAGCGCGCGCACACACACACACACACACACACACACACACACATACACACACACACACACACACACACACACACACACACACATACACACACACTCACACACTCACACAAACACACACACACTCGTCTGTTTTTCTCTCCACTGTGTTGCACTGTTGTCATGCATCACCATGCACCGCCTAGCCACCTCCTCTCTAATGGTCCTCTAATGGTCATTTAAGGGCTTTTGAAGCTTTCTTGCGGCGAGTAGTTTTAATAGCCATCGCAAAGCCATCTCTCCCCTTATCTGGTCTTCCGTGTCTTAATGGGCAAACAGTGGTGGGGAAACATTAACTAAGCGCGGAAAGTTTGTTTGGTTTTCGAGCGTCTCCTTAGCCAACACATCAAACGAAGAATAAGTTAGCGGGGGAAGCTAAACGCACTGATTGTAATGCAAATGTTTACCTGGCGTTGCACATCAAGGGACTAGCGGCTCTCGTGACGGTGGTGAAGGAGGGGAAGAGAAGGAGGAGAGCGGGGGAATGAAAGAGATCAGACAGAGAGGTTTGGGGCTCTCCAGGGTTCGCAAAACGGAGAAGTAGGGGTGGGGTAAGGGATAATTCCGAACCCAGGGGTCACCCAGCATACCCCCCACCCCCTAAACTGACAGCCTCCATCAGCCCAGTAGTGAGGCCTGCTGATCCTGAGCCCATTGGAGCATCTCCATGTTGTCCTCTCTCTGTTCCCTCATGTGCTGTCTGGTGCTTTCTTCTCATCTCTCCTCCTCTCCTCCCTTCCCTTCAGCCTCTCTCTATGTCTTTTCCTTCTGCTTTCTTCTTGATCTGTCTCTGTCTATTTTCTCACTCTTTCTGCTAGTTCTGTTTTTTCTTTTATCTTTTCATTCCTCTCTCTCTCTCTCTCTCTCTCTCTCTCTCTCTCTCTACCCCTGTCTCTTTGATCCCCCTCTCTGACTCTTTGTTTTCTCATTGCTCACTTGAAAAGTATCATGAAAAGTTAAGTTCTATAAACTCATCTTACTAATGCATCAGAGTGACTGTGGAAACCTCGTTCCCTGTCCGCGTTCTTCAGTGCGCTAACCTGAGCCCGTGTCTGTTCCCTTCTGTAGTTCTGCGAGACGACTTCAGGCAGAACCCGGCCGACGCGATGGTGGCGGCGGGAGAACCGGTGCTGTTTGAGTGCCAGCCTCCCCGTGGGCATCCGGAGCCCACCATCTCCTGGAGGAAAGACGGCATCAACATCGACGACCGGGATGAACGCATCACGGTGAGAACAGTGCAACCAGAGATCGGGCGGAAATGCTTTTTGGTGTTGATGTTTTTTTCACGTGTCTTTATTGATTATTTTCCATTTGTTGGTATGATTCAAGTAGATGTTACTGGTACTGGCTTTATGCTTTTAAAACTGATAGCATTCAAGCACCAGCAGTCTGCTAATGGGTGGTTGGGCTTTATAGATGGTGGTTCTACTTCTTGGCCATGGAGCCTCTTAAGGTAGAATGCACAGAGCTGGAATTCTTGTCACTTAGTTATTTTGTTTGTTTGTTTGTTTTTTACACTGATTACATTAAGGGAAAACTGTGTGTTGTCTGAACCAACCTTTCCAGTCAAAGGCTCTTTCAAGAGTAATGCACAGTAATGTCACACTGACTCCCTTAAATACAGTGCTGTGTGTTTTTTATCTGTTTGTGTGTGTGTGTGTGTGTGTGTGTGTGTGTGTGCCCGTGTGTTTTCCCGTAAATAGCCATTAGTGAGTTGCTCCTTCCTTAATGACTGTTTGCTAATCAGTGTGTGTGTGTGTGTGTTTATGTGTGTATTTGTATGTGAATGAAGTCATCAGTGGGGGGTTTGGACTGCTGTCTGACCTTGATGTATGATCAATCACACACACACACACACACACACACACACACACACAAACAGATAAAAAACACACAGCACCAAACTGTAAGCATGGGCAGGGACAAGACACACACATAAACGAACCACGCACACACACACACACACACACACACACACACACACACACACACACACACACACAGTGAAGGCAGTGAGAAGGCCCTGTGGGGCCCTCTCTGTAGGAGCTGTGAGCAGTGCCGTCTTCAAGGGATGAAAGAGTGGACACTCATTATCACACTATCCTCAGGCCCACAAGGTCAGGCCTTTCTAATGAGGGGCCAGGTGTCATTGAAGCACACACACACACACACACACACACACTAACACACACACACACACACACACACACACACACACACACCGCTGCTGCCTTGCTCTTAATTAAAAGCCACTAATTGGCAGCTTGCTTGCCTCTCGCTCGATAAGATAGCCCCAGAGGCCCTGCTTCTCTATTTCCATCGTGATACTACACCTCCCTCCATCCCACAACCACACTCACCCCCCCCGCCTCTATCCCTTCATCATACTCTCTTCTCCTCCTTTTTCTCTCTCCCTTCTCCCTCCCTCTATCCCTCTCTCTTCCTCTCTCACATCTCGCCCTTTCTTATCTTCACCCTGTCAGAAGGGGTGCCTGCTCCTCCTGAATGACATGACCAGCACATCACAGCACTG
>NC_137920.1:61255263-61275263 GCF_963457725.1 Sprattus sprattus
ACACTCTCCTAATCAAGGCAGGAGTTGTGAACAGCCGCGGGTTAAAAAGTTGGGATTGCCAGGGCAACTTTAACGGAAACACATAATAAAATCTCAACAAATGCGATTTGCGAATAAATCCGTTTCCATCAACCTTAGTCACATTAGTCTCTATGAGGACTTCAAGTTAATCCCCCCGCCTCTAGCAAATAGTGACTTTTCAGTGTTTCCTCTTTTCTATTGAATTGTCAAAATTCACATTAAAAAGCTGGATGGAAACCCAGCTAGCGTGACATTACATGACACCAGGGCTGAGGATATTTTTAATTAATTTCAGTGATTTTCATATAGAGAATACTATCTTCTGATAGTAATCATTTCAATGATAATGATAACTGTGAAATCGGGATTTGAAATGTCACAGATTGTATTGATGGTCGTCGTTGTGCTGGTTGTAATAAAGGTGGTAAATCACTCATATGAAATATAAATCTCTCCCTCAGAGCGCCCCAGCTTCGTGAAGCGTCCAGTCAGTCAGGTGTCCCTGGCAGACGAGAGTGTGAACTTCCAGTGTGAGGCTCGAGGTGACCCTGTTCCTATCGTGCGCTGGAGGAAGGAGGACGGGGATCTGCCCAAGGGCAGGTATGAGGCCGCTATACCCAACCACTCATATTATAGGTGTTATGTTAGTATGTGCATATGTAAAGTCTGAATGTATGTCTGCATCTGCATACACATATGTGTGCACGTATGTGTGTATGCCTATGCATCTACTTCATCGGTAGACTGTTTTTACCCATCTATCAGCTCCTTTCAATCCTTTCATGCATACATGCTTACATTCATACATACCTTCACACAACTCTCCATCCCTCTTTCATAAAAGGGGCATCTAGTGTATGTTTGACTCTCATAAAGGGGCATCTAGTGTATGTTTGACTCTCTCATAAAAGGGCATCTGGTGTATGTTTGACTCTCTCATAAAAGGGCATCTAGTGTATGTTTGACTTTCTTAAAGGGGCACCCAGTGTATGTTTGACTCTCATAAAGGGGCATATAGTATGTTTGACTCTCATAAAGGGGCATCTAGTGTATGTTTGACTCTCATAAAGGGGCATCTAGTGTGACACTCATAAAGGGGCATCACGTGTATGTTGTTGAGGTTTGCATGAATGGACCTCTAATCTGCTTCTCCCACCTGGCTGTCTGTCAGGTTTGAGATCTTGGAGGACAACACGTTGAGCTTGCGGCGCGTCACGCCAGCTGATGTCGGCTCATACACCTGCCTGGCCGAGAACATGGTGGGCAAGGCTGAGGCCTCTGGGTCCCTCACCGTCCACGGTAAGAGAGCCACGCACACACACTCACTCACATACACACACACACACACACACACACACACACACACACACACTCACACACTCACTCACACAATGAAAATCATTTTAAAAATACATAAAAGCACTCTCACACATGTCACTCACATGTACTCACTCACACACTCACACACTCACACACACACACACACACACACACACACACACACACACACACACACACACACACACACACACACACACACACACTCACACACACACCTGCCACACCATATGTATGAAGGAGGAAATTTGGCCTAACCTGTAGGGCAGCTGCTATCCGTCCTGCAGCTCAGCATAAATAAACCCTGAGCAGCTGTCCTTTCCCTGAGCTCATACCCAGTCCCCCAACCCCAGCCTCTGTTTACCCCCACAGCTGCCCACTCCCCCATAAACACACACACACACACACACACACACACACACACACACACACACATACCACAGCATCATCCAAAATCACCTACAGCACATCCACACATCCTATCTGTTCCACGTGTAGAATGAGCTAGTCTGGAGACATCCACAGGGAAATTATGACTAAATGTTGATGCCCACATGGTTTTTGCATTTGAAATTCAGTCCAATGCATTACCTTGTAAAGGTCAACGTAATGGTGCTGACTCAAGCAGAAAGGTGTCATCTCTGTCACAAAGTTACTGCTTTCACCCACACGAGAGCACATGAAGTGGTTCAATCCAACCGTGTTGTTTTTTATTATCCCTCATAATCACATCTGTTTGAGGATGAGTCTGTATCCCAGTGCGTGGGTCTGGACGTTGTTTACCCAGACGTGTGGTCAGCCCCATGGCCTCCTCCTTGGCTGTGACACCAAAGCTTTCCAGCTGAGCAGAGCTGAGCGTGGTATGCGTGCCCACTCAGAGCGGCCGCCCACGTGTGTGCGAGGTGAGAGAGGCCGGTGGGGCGCAGGAAGTGGCTTTATGGGCTGGTGGGCAGCGTAGCCGTCTGGCTCTGATCGCGGGAGGAAGAAAGGCACGAGGCGGTGTGGACATAAAGCTCAGGACCACGGGCTAGCCGTCCCTTTGAAGGGAGGAAATGAGCCTGTCTCTGTCTGTCCGTCCCTGTTTGTGTGTGTGTGTCTTTATTTATTTATTTCGGTACCTTTGTCTCTCTCTCTCTCTCTCTCTCTGTCTGTCCTTTATTTGGGTTTGTGTTCTTCCCCTTTCACACTTGCCCTCTGCCCCCTGCTTTCTCCCTCTATTCTGCTCTCTGTCTCTCCCTATTCCACTGTCTGTCTCACTCTATTATACTCTCTGTCTCTCTCTCTGTCTCTCTTCCTGTTGTTATCTACTCTGTGCTATAAGCTTGTTGTCCTTGCCAACATTTATTACAGAATAGAAGAAGCCACAACACAAACACACACACACACACACACAGAAACACACACAGACACAGAAACACACAGACACACACACAGACAAACACACAGAGACAGACACACACACATACACAGACACACACACTCACACACACACACACACACACACACACACACACACAGACACACACACACACACACACACACACAGACACACACACACACATACACACGGTCACACAGTTACTCATCTCCTGCTCTCTCTCTGCCAACCCCCCTGCCCCACTGACACACACTCTCTCACACACAGGCCAGTACACACAGACACACACACACACACACACACTCTCACACACAGGCCAGTACACACAGGAGAGACTCTGCCTAATTAAAGGCAAGCCCCATTCCAGCCCCACACTGGGAAATGACATGTTTCCAATTACGCAGTCTAATTCCAGACCTAGGAAAAAAAGAGAGAGAGAAAAAAAAGGAGGCAAGAACTAGAGGGGGAAATGAAGGGGTAATTTAGGGTCTGCGAGGAGGAGAGGAAGGAGAGATAACAGATGAGCATGATATTTGGGATGAAATGACTACACGGAGAGGGGGAGGGGTGCTCATTATCCACATACACACTCTTCTTTTTTTTTGTCCCTTTTTGTCCTTTTCTTCTTCATTTGGTTCCCATTTATTTCTCTCTCTCTCTGTTACCTGCTTTTCTGAGGAGGGAGGGAAAGGGGGAGGGGTGGGAAGAGAGAGAGAGAGAGAGAGGGAGAGCAGAGGGAGAATGGTTAGCCCTGAGGGGAATGAGACATAACAACATGTCTGTCTGACAAACACATTATCTCTTCTGGAGAGATACTTGTAGCTTCAGATGACCGTGATAAAGAGGACAGGCTTGGGAGGGAGGGAGGGAGGGAGGAAGGGGGGGGTGAGGTATAGAAAGAGAGAGAAAGAGAGAGAGAGAGAAAGAGCCATGGACTCTGGGTTCAGGCAGAACGTCTTACACCCTCATTTTCCCCTCAATTTGTTCTGAAAATAAATAAATAAGCGGTGATGATAAGAATGTTGGCAAAGCGAATGCTTTCCTGAGGCAGACCTCCCTCCCCCTCTTCATGTCTCTCACTCTTTCTCTTTTTCTCCCGCACTACTTGATCTTGGCCTTTCTTTTTGCTTTCTTTTTTTGTTGATTGTACACGTTCTTTTTTTCTCCTATTTCTCATTCCAGATTTCTCTTCTATCTGTATTCTGTCCAGCCTTGACACCTAAATGTGTCTGCTGAACAGAACATGCATGAAGAGGAATGACCTTTCTGTCCTCTCTCCATGGCTGGCCTTCACAGCCCTTCATATTAATGTGCAGAGATGGGGACATATCTCAGTAGAACCAGACTCATTCCAGGAACTGAGCACTAGATAGCAATTAGCACTAGACTCATTCAGAGTAGCTTTTTTTTTTTTTTTTTTACCACTCTTCATCTCAAATTCTATAGTGGTGGTTGAGGGACTGTGAAACAGTGAGTACATCCATGGTACATGGAGACTAGTGCTGGTATACTGACCTCCAGGCATCCATTATCTCTCTCTCCCTCTATCTTTATCTCTCTCTCTCTCTCTTTCCCTCTTTCCCTCTCTTCCTCGCTCAGTAACCAAACACACAGGCAGCACAGATGTTTTCTTTGGAAATATCTCCTTTATTAGAGGGGGATAGTTGCATTCTCCTTTTCCACCACCTCACTCACCCTAAAACTCATTTACCACCGACCCTCCCTACACCCTGCCACCCACACACACATAGACACACACACCCACACATACACACACACACACACACACACACACACACACACACACACACACATACTTGCTCCTGTGGAATGCAAATGTTGTCAACATCGTAAAAAAAAAAACTCCTTCTGCCGGAATTTTATAGCGTCATTATTCCAGCGTCTGATTTTTGATGACCGTGCACCACGCAGTGACCTGCTGTTTTGGCAGATATATCATTTTTCTCTCTCTCTCTCTCTCTCTCTCTCACTGATATAAAAATGTGCTCACCTTACAGATTCCACTCAGGCAGCGTAACATTAGTGCTTGAGCCAAGACAGGCAGAGTGGGGGGAAAAAAAGAGAAAAATATCACCCTTTCTTTCTTGAGAACGTTGTCCTCTTTCGTCCCAAAAAAACAGAGCTAACCAAGCAAGAGCTGCACGTTTTCCTCCATCTCCTCCTCAACCCTTCCACACCTTTGTGCCTGTTCTCTTCGCTTGGCGGCTTTTACTGCCTACTCGGCGTGGAGCTGGTGGCTAATGAGTCTTCACTGGTGGAGAGGGGGGAAACTGAGCCTGGGCTAATTGCAATGAGCGGGGCAGTGGCAGCTCATCGTGCCCGAGAGGAAGGGGGCCTAAAGGGAAGTGTGCAGTCAGTGAGCTGGTGGTAATCTTAGAGAGTGAGCTGGGATTGAGCTGGGATTGAGCTGAGAGAGTGAGCTGAGAGAGTGAGCTGAGAGAGAGAGCTGGTGGTGAGCTGAGAGAGTGAGCTGAGAGAGTGAGCTGAGAGAGTGAGCTGGGATTGAGCTGAGAGAGTGAGCTGAGAGAGTGAGCTGAGAGAGTGAGCTGGGGCTGAGCTGAGAGAGTGAGCTGAGAGTGAGCTGAGAGAGTGAGCTGAGAGAGTGAGCTGAGAGAGTGAGCTTGGGCTGAGCTGAGAGAGTGAGCTGAGAGAGAGCTGAGAGAGTGAGCTGAGAGAGAGAGCTGAGAGAGTGAGCTGGGGGTGAGCTGAGAGAGTGAGCTGAGAGAGAGCTTAGAGAGTGAGCTGAGAGAGAGAGCTGAGAGAGTGAGCTGAGAGAGTGAGCTGGGGGTGAGCTGAGAGACTGAGCTGAGAGAGTGAGCTGAGAGAGTGAGCTGAGAGAGAGAGCTGGGTCGGGGGGGTGGAAGGGCCGGAGTTAAACATCAACATAGAGGGCAGGGTGTAAGGAGGTAGTGGAGTGTATGAATTCATCTCTTGAGGCTCTTTTTTCTCTTTCTTTCTCTCACTCTCTCTCTCTCTCTCACACACACATATATGCACGCAGACATACACACACACACATACGCATCCTCTCATGTATCAAGACATGCAAACATTCCTTCAAATAGAGACAGACTCAGGCAAACACGCAGACATATAATCACACTAACTGACTCTCTCTTTCTCACACACACACACACATACACACACACACACCTTTTGCAGTTTAATGTCTTGGCTGGGGGGTCGTAACTCTACCTTAACCCAGCGGCAGGCAGGCAGGCTGACTGGGCTCGTAACTCTGCCCGGCCCTCTCCCATGCAAAGCTCTTCACACCTCACACAGGCACAGAGCCAATGGCTCTCACAGGAGCTCCAACAACCCCAGCCCTGTCACACACACACACACACACACACACACACACACACACACACACACACACACACACACACACACACACACACACACATACACACACTCACACGTAGACAAAGACACACACACTCAAGCCTACTCACCTCTCCTGGACCAAACCAGTGGACCGTAGACAAGCCCTCATCTAGCCCTACACACTCACACACACACACACACACACACATTCGCCCACGCTTTCACACCCGATACCTCCTTTTGTACCTCATAAACGTGCCAGAGTTGGAATGCTTCGCCACTCACCCCCCCCCCCCCCTCCCCCCCACCTCGGCCCTCGGCCCGCTCAATAAAACCCACTTTACATGTCGTGGGTCACACACTGGACAAAGCCAACCCACTGCAGCCTGCTCAATGACCACTACTGTTCTTCATGTGTGTGTGTGTGTGTGTACCTTCATTTACCTGTGTGTAGTTATATGCCAGTCTGTCTGCCTGCCTGTCTGTCTGTGAGTGGGTATTCTCCTGTGTGTTTGGCCATTGGCCGTCGGCTCGCCACCCATCACCTTGTCTCCCCATCTTGAATATTTCCCCCTCATCATCACGCTCCCCCATCATCACGCCATATGTATGGAATCAGATAAGGCCAGGGCCTAACCTCAGGGAGGTTCATTATCCAACACAAACAGAGCCTCTCAGGAACTATGCAGAGTCTGAGATGGATTAAACCAGGGCTAAGAGGAGTGCATCTCAGGCTGTTTGTATGCCAGGAACTTAGCACACGCAGTGGCAAGACATATCCACAGGCCCCCCCCCCCCCCCCACACGCATACACAAGCACACACACGTATACACACCCTGAGGGAAGGGGGCGCAGGAGCGGGCTAACCTTGCCCCAGGCGTGGCCCCGGTGCTGGTGTGGTGTGTCCGGCTCTCCCACCGCGCTGCCTGCTGGGTTCAGCCGGCGTGATCCTTTGATGTGAGCAGTTCTCATATTAATCACATCGTCGGGCCGAGACACTCAAACCACCCGTGTGAGACAGAGGGAGGGAGGGAGGGAGGGAAGGAGAGAGGGAGGGGAGGGGAGGGTCAGGGGCCGAAAACCCACAGCCAACAACAGCAACCACAGTGAAAGCCTATGATCTCACACACAAACACTCGTACAAACACACACACACACACACACACACACACACACACACACACACACACACACACACACACACACACACACACACACACACACACACCGTTCAGTAGGAGAAACAATCCCTGCTGCTGGCTCTCTGTTTGGTTCACTCCCTGTTGTCAGAAATGTGGTGATAGAGTGTGTGCGTGTGTGCGTGCGTGTGTGTGTGTGTGTGTGTGTGTGCTGGAGGTCTGCGGATTTTGACCTTCTCTCCTCTGCTTCTCAATTTAGAAAATGAGCACAAGAGTGTTTATAATGGCTGGAGTCCTGACTTGTGTACGTCTCCTTGTGTCTGTGCGAGTGTGGCTCTCTTGCTATACTTGTGTGGTGTGTGTGTGTGTGTGTGTGTGAGTGTCTGTGTGCTGATGTATGTATGTATGTGTGTCTGTGTGTGTGTCTGCACACGCCTGGGTGTATATGTGTCGGCTTCTGTACACTTGAATGTCTAACCCAGTACTCACTGCAAACCTCTGCACCCACAGTCAGATCTTAATCTTGACCACAGTGAAAACACAGTTGACCAGCAATTCCTTATGTTACAGAGGAGAGGAGAGAGACATTGGAACAAAGATAGGAATCTGCTTTATGTAAACCACTTTTTGCTAGCACACTGGAAATAAGACTCCTGTGCTTCAATGCCTATATGCGCACTCACTCGCGCGCACACACTCACACACACTCTCACACTCACACACACACACACACAACACACACACAACACACACACACACACATGCACACAAACAGTACACGCTGATATTTTTACTATAGGGGGTTGGGCACACAAACACATACATACTCTCTCACACACACACACACAAACACACACACACACACACACACACACACACACACACACACACACACAAACACTCCTACAATGCTCACTGCAAATGCTATGCTGCACCAACCATCTTCATTCACCAGCCAAAGGTGAACTTTGAAAATGTGGGTGACATTTGAGCACAGTGGGTTTACAGTACAATCAGGGTTAGGCTTGTAATGATCGGTAGAGAGAGAGAGATAGAGAGAGAGAGAGAGGGAGAGACCTTTGAGCACAGTGGGTTTACAGTAGATTCAGGGTTGGGCTTGTTATGTGTGGTAGGCGGTGGGAATAGACACACAGGTTTAAGGTTATTTGCAGGCTGACTTACAGCGCATGACGGGTGATGGAATCCCACAACGCAGCGATTCGTGTTTGATGAACATTTGAAGCGTGACATGTTCAGAGACTAGGAGAGAGATAGAGAGAGAGAGAGAGAGAGAGAGAGAGAAAGAGAGAGAGAGAAAGAGAGATTGAGTTGAGAATGAAAAGCAGGGATAAAGGAGAAGGAGATTTACGAGGGAAGACTGACACTTATCATTTAGCATGTTTTACGGCCCTGGCTGATATGTGCTCAAAGCCCCAGTGACTCTGTGATCTCGCAGTAATGCCACTCTCTGCGGTCTCCACCGCTGCCTCACCGTATATCAGGACAACGAGTCACCGACGGATAATTGGATTTTCAAGGGCTTTCATGTGCTCCCCAAACTCAAAGAATCCCTTGAATATCCATCTTTCACATGCTGGATATGTAATAGATGAGGACACAAGCAACAATGCTGTGTGTGTGTGTGTGTGTGTGTGTGTGTGTGTGTGTGTGTGTGTGTGTGTGTGTGTGTGTGTGTGTGTGTGTGTGTGTGTGTGTGTGTGTGTATTGTTAATGCCATGGCTTTTTATTGTACTAGGTTTTATTTTCATATTTTTCCCACATGCATATTAATCCTATTTGATCATGTTCATTCAGCACTCCAGCGATGATCTGAATGAGAGTGTGAATATTCCATGCCTGCATACTCACCCCACGCCTCCCTCTCTCTCTCTCTCTCTCTGTCTGTCTGTGTGTGTGTCTCTCTCTCTCTCTCTTCTCTCTTTTAGTCATGTCTGGTAAGTGTGTCATCCGCCTCCCATAATCCTCTCTGATCGACACAGGAAGTCAAGCCACACCCACAATTCCATCCCCAACAGCACATCCCTCTCCATCCATCCATCCACCCATCCATCCATCCTCCCATCTGTGTGTTTATGTCATGTGACATGAGCCATATGGGAATAACAGGAAAAGAGGTTGTGTAAAGGGGTAAACCAGTGTGTCTGGTTGGTTTGGACTGAATGCACGCTTTGAAACTGATCCTTTTCTAGAAGCCAAGAGATACTAACACTAATTCTGCTAGATAATAAGCCCATTTTAGTGCTTTTTGATAAATGGTCTTTAACATTTTTGACATAATGCACTTTAATTGGATATAACTAACTTTAATATTACAAGTTATTTTGTTGAGGCCTGCTACAAAAGCCAGTGTTGTTTTGTAGTTGATTTGATTTGATTAAGGTTATTTTCAGTAGTTTTGACTTGATAGTAATTTTGTTTTGTGTTGTGTTTTTATTACTTTTATGAGTTTGACCTGATATTTATGTTCCTCTTATTTTGTAACTGTTGTAAAGAGTTTTGGGTGCTCTCACAAAGTAATGAACCACCAAGTCTGAGGCAGTCCATTCCAGCCATGGTGGCAGCCAGTTACTTATGCCCCTAAAAGTGATCTATGCTCTGAATGCCACTGAAACAGCACCTCTGAAAGCAGTGCATGCCATATCTGTATAGATATTTGAATAGTTTGTCTACATTTTATATGGGTTGTAAAACAGTTTAATTGCCTCTCTTAAGAGACATAAATACGTGGAAACAGCAGAGGTGTCCCGGTACATATTAGATATTGGACTCGAGGTAAGGTCCAGACTCTGAATGTCCATTCTGTTCTCTCCTTTAGTACCTCCAGCGTTTGCGGTCAGGCCACGGAACCAGGTGGTGGGCGTGGGGAGAACAGTCACGTTCCAGTGTGAGGCCACGGGGAACCCACAGCCGGCGATCTTCTGGCAGAGAGAGGGCAGTCTGGTAAGATACCCCAGCCCTGTCTGAGGCACACACACACACACACACACACACATCCCTATGCACAGATACACATACAGTCATACACACACAAACACAGAGACACACACTCTTATTATACACTAGTCCTGATGCTTCACTACTGAGAAGTCTGGAACACAGTGAAATGCAGAGAAGTCTTGGGATGACTGGGATAAGCGGCACACACTGTCACTATAGTCACAGGCAAATACACAGACCTCCATTCAAATAGAGACAAGCCTCTGTCTCTTTCTAACGTGCTCTTTCCCCTCTCTCTTCAGAACCTGCTGTTTTCCTACCAGCCTCCCCAGCCCTCTACCCGCCTGTCGGTCTCCCAGACGGGGGACCTGACCATCACAGACGCCCAGCGCTCTGACGGGGGATACTACAGCTGCCAGGCCCTCAACATCGCTGGCTCCGTCATCACCAAGGCCCTGCTGGAGGTCACAGATGGTGAGGAACGACATCCACACACACACACATGCATACTTACACACACAGAAGCACACATGCATTCAAACACACACACACACACACACACCATGCCCACTAATACAGGCAGTATAGATCACAGCTCTCATCAACAAACACACACTTCCTGTCATACATAGCCAAGTTCACACATTCCCATCAGCAACAAACACACACTTTCTGTCATACATAGCCGCGTGCGCACACATTCCCATCATCAACAAACACACACTTTCTGTCATACATAGCAGCGTGTGCGACATAAAGGGGCCTCCTGGCCTCGACCCAACACAAGCACAACACCCAGCCTTCCCCCAGTGGAGAGACCTAACCCTAACCCTCCGGAGCCCAGAGCTTGACGATGAGCCCAGATGAGCCCAGAGCTCCATCCCGCTGGGAGCAGAGCCTGTTGCTTTCATTGGCCGGCACTCAGTGAAGGCAGTTAGTGGTGACCGTCGTGGCAGGGCCCGGTGGAGAGCCTCTGGTGCTTGTGGTGACAGTCTGGCTGGGCGCTCACAGAACAGCGTCGCCCGTCCGGGGGGAAACCGAGGGAACCGTCGCGCCTCTGTTGCCCACAGACCAGAACCACTGGAGCCTCGGTGGGGGCGGCTGCAGTCTGCGACCTGGGAGAGAGTTGGGGGACACCACAGCTCTTCCCATCGACTTAACGCTGTAACAGAAATGCTTAGACAAGCTCTTGCACACACTAATATTTGCAGCTGCACTGCATTGTTGGTTGGGTCAAGTTCCCTCCAGTCATCAGGTCAGGAGCCATCACAAATCCATAGGGCTTTGGTGGGGTTTACATTTACATTTTGTCATTTAGCAGACGCTTTTATCCAAAGCGACTTACAAGGATGTATACACATTTTACACTGATGGCACACTGCACATCAGGAGCAATTAGGGGTTCAGTGTCTCCCTCAAGGATGCTTCGACTGGGAATTGAACTAGCAACCTTCTGATTACTAAACGACTTCTGTACTTCTGTCGCCCGTTTAAGCTTATGCAAAGCAAGGTTAGCCTCATGATGATGTCTGGAGATGTGTTAGCCTCATGGTATTGTATTAAGACTGTGTGTTTCTATTGACAGTGATGGTGATTGACAGGGTGATTGACTGAGCTGACTAATACCCACTAAATGACTCCAGTGAAGTGTATTATGGAAAGGTTCATAGGGACTGGACCCAGTGTTGGGGTTTGGATGACCAGCCTGTAGTTTGCTCGGTCTGCTGATGTGTTCTTGGAGAGGATGGTGGATCTCGTCGGCTGCCAGCACAAAACGGCACAAAATAGGAAAGATGTGGGAGGGAGGGGGGCTATAGGTTGCCACGGTAACCGAGTACACAAAGGCTGTCCTAGTCCTTGTTTGCTGTTCCATTTTCTCAATTTATTCCTCCTTTTAGAAAAAAAAAAACACTTATCTTTTCTCTTCTCTTTTCTCTCTTCTGTCTCTTCTCTCTTTTAAAGCACACACTCTAACACATGCTGACTGGCATACAGACACAAAATATGCATGTAGAAGAAACTACTAGATATGATGCACATATAAGCATAAAAGCAGTTATTCATACAGTCATTCCCTAACTGATTACCTGGAAACATAATTATCATAATGAAAAATACAGTTTATGAAATCTGCTTGGGACACGATCACTTTGACCAAGACTGCACTGTATTTATTATAAATTCCAGCATCATTTTTTGCCACATTTATGTTATAAGCAGCACATCAGTAAATGCATGCTATTATTCTACAGGGCTGGCCATGTCATTTTCATTCAGCTTTCTCCTTCCTACTAGCAGGAGGAAACGAGATAATAATCACAATTTCATCCATTATTTAGGAAAAATTGCTCCCAACCCGTAATAAATTGGACAATTCAGCTTCAAGGCCCATAAAAGCAATTGCGCTGGCTGGAGCCTGGGGGGCTGGGGAGCCCACTCTACCTATATAAACAACTTGTATCTGAGTGTGCTGATGTTGTGTACATATATTAATTTAATTAACATAATTGCCCGCAGTCAGAGACAGGCAGACTGTGCCACAGAAGACCATTTTTTGTCTCTTTTTTCTTCATTTTTTTTTTTTTTCATTGGCTTTGCGTGTAATTATATGGTAATGCCGGTGCTCGGCTCGACACGGTAGCGGGAGAAATGGAAAATGGGAGTCACACACTCAATGTACACTCAATTACACTTAATGGAAATGAAACAAGGATGGAGCATGTTTGATTTAATCTGCCAGGCTCTCCTGACTTCAGACTCTGCACTCCCACCACACACACACACACACACACACACACACACACAGACAGACACTCACACACACACACACACACACACACACACCACCACACGGCTGAAGACTCTCCCCCACACTGAGGGTGTTGTATTTGTATGGTAATAACGCACTAGCTTAGCCTGGAGCTATTTTTAAAGTGTTTTTTTTTTTGTCTCTCCCCCTCTCTCATATCAGCACTACTACTGCCAGTGGTCTGGAAAGTGTGTATGTGTGTGTGTGTGTGCATGTGCCCATAATTCTTCCCCACTGTAACAGTGCTCTGGGGCTGAGTCTCTCTCTCTGGTATCTAAATGGGATTTTTTGGAGCTTCAGTGGCTCCGCTGAGGTCACTTCCTGCTGACACATGATTAACCTCAAGCTCAAGGGCTGTGAATTTCTGACGTTTTTTTTTTTTTTTTCACATCGTCTTTTTTTTCCCCTTTTGCTCGCCATCAAATCAATTTCCTTCTCTGCATCCTACGTTTCAGCGTTTTTCCTCCCTCTCTATCATTATCTCTCTCTCCGTTTCCTCTCCTTCTGCCCTTTCTTGTCATTCCTCTCATTCTCTCTCTCCCTCAAACTTCATTCCTTCTGTTCCCACAAACACACTCACACAACCCACACACACACACGTTCCCTCCTCTCTCATCCTCTGTGGTCTTAATTAGTCTCTTTCGCTGTCTCTCTCCATCACTCTCTCCACATTCCCATGACAATCACTTATTTTACGGGTTTTTCTCACGTCTCCCCTCTCTTTTCTTTCTCTCTCTATCTCTCTATCTTTCTCTCTCTCTCTCTCTCCCACTCTCTCTCTCTCTCTTCTTTTTTTGGCTGCAGTTGTTTCGGACCGCCCTCCGCCCATCATTCAACAGGGCCCATCCAATCAGACAGTGTCTGTGGACGGGACGGTGGTTCTGAGTTGCCAGGCAACAGGCACCCCAACCCCGACGGTGATGTGGAAGAAGGACGGGACCCTCGTCACCACCCACGACTCGCGCGTCTCGCAGACGGACGCGGGGGAGCTGCAGATCAGATACGCCAAGGTGAGGGGGGCCGCGTGGCATGACGTGACGTGACGCGACAAGACCTAGCGGCGCACCCAGCGGCAGCGTTTTGCACGAGCGCCTCTGACTCAGTGCTGCTGGGTGTCAGCTGCCAGCCGCTGTAAAAACTAAAAAAAAAGTGTTTTTCTCTCCTTTCAAACGTGTCACTTATTTCTGCTTCACTCCTTTTTCTCTGTGTGTGTGTGTGTGTGTGTGTGTGTGTGTGTGTGTGTGTGCTTCATCGTCCCTCAGCTGGGAGACACTGGCATGTACACCTGCATTGCCTCCAGCCCTAGTGGAGAGGCATCCTGGAAAGCGTACCTTGAGGTGGAAGGTACAGTCTCCTCTCAGTTCCACACAGAACCCTTACCCTAACCCTACATACACAAATCAATGAGAATCCCATCAGTGAAGCCCCAGGCTTATATTGCTTTTGCCATTACTCCTTATTGCATTGGCGAAATGTTATCACAGTGTCATATTCCAATAAATAAAATGTCAACTTTAGTGCGTCAGGAGACACAAAAGGCATATATCACATAAATACAAGCATATACTCTGTATACAGTATACTAAATATATGCCTCTAAGCTGTTTGGGTTTGCCTAGGTAACCTTAGGTGTGATAGTAATTATTAGTGATTGTAATGTCTGCATTCATGGAGATGGACACCGATTACTAACTGCATTATAACAGTGAGGAGCGAGGAGCACATGTATTACTGTAAACTGTCAGTGAATGTGTCTGGTGTTCGTGCTCCTGGCAGAGTTTGGAGTGGCTGTTCAGCCAGGAAGGCCCACAGACCCCAACCTGATCCCCAGAGCTCCGTCCAAGCCGGAGGTGACCGACGTCAGCCGCACCTCTGCCACGCTGTCATGGAGACCCAGCAACGCAGGAGCCACCCCCACCTCCTACATCATAGAGGCATTCAGGTGTGTGTGTGTGTGTGTGTGTGTGTGTGTGTGTGTGTGTGTGTGTGTGTGTGTGTGTGTGTGTGTGTGTGTGTGTGTGTGTGTGTGTATCCATCCTGCAATCTCTCTCTCTATGTATTTACCTCTCATGAGAAAGGAAGGCACTGGTTAAAGGAGTGTTAACCCTGTCTGTCTCCTATAGCCATGCATCTGGCAGTAGCTGGGTGACCCTAGCTGACCATGTGAAGACAGAGAGCTTCGTGCTGAAGGGCCTGAAGCCGGCCGCTGTCTACCTCTTCCTAGTGCGGGCGGTCAACGCCTACGGCCTCAGCGACCCGAGCCCCATCAGCGACGCCATCCGCACCCAGGGTCAGTCTCCTCCACCTGTACTGCGGGTCCAAACGTGTTGCACTGCATGTTGTTTGTTGTTGCATTGTTGACGTTTACCACAGAGAAGTAACAGGAGGGTTAGTTAGGGCTTCACACAAATGCATTTTTCTGTATGCCCTTGCATAGTGTCCTTGCTATTTTTCAAACTTTTCAATATTTTAAACCAAACAAATTAACTGACAGTGATTGATTTAGAGTATGTAAATATTAATAGTGTGTATATATTGCAAGAGGAGAGACAGATAGCCTTGCTTCAGTAGAGACAGCAGAAGCAACATGAGTATCATTTTATTTAAGAGGATATGCCAGATGCATACATCCACACACACACACACACACACACATACACACACACACACACACACACACACACACACACACACAGACATAGTGGCTTATGTTCACACACACATACACATACTTAACCCCAGCTCACTCCCACTTCCTCTTTTTGGTTGAGCACAGACACGCCACCCACCATTCAAGGAGTGGACCACCGTCACATCCAGAAGGAGCTGGGAGACGTGGTCATCCACCTCCACAACCCCGTCATCCTCTCCTCCTCCTCTGTCAGGGTGCAGTGGACCGTGAGTAATCCTATATCTATCTATACACATGCTCACTTACTCAGATACATACTCAGACACTCAAAGTCACACAGACACACGCAGACATGGTCTCTGTCTCTCTCTCTCTCTCTCTCTCTCTCTCTCTCTCTCTGTCTCTCTGTCTCTATCTCATTCACATACACACACACACACACACAATTCTCTAAGGACATGGTATCCTTTTACCACTCCACATTCTCAGACCCCAGGACCTTCACTCCCTCTTCTGTCTCAGACAAAACACACAACAAGACTCCCTTTTCATACTGTCGTCTCAAAATACGACCCCTCGATCCCACTCCACCCCCCCACCTCCCCAACCCAACTTCTCTCCCCACACTGCGGTGTCCAGCCCGTTAAGGGCCTGCTTGAGCTACTTCCTACCCTACTCACTCACCTCCTTATCAGGGGCTGCGTCCTGCTCTGGAGAGGTCCCTCAGTATGAGCGAGAGAGAGAGAGCTGGGCGAGTGCTGGGCGAGGGCTGATAGAGGGGCTCTCTGACAGGAGGAGGAGAGCTGAGCTGAGCTTGGCCAGGGAGCAGAGAGGACAAGTGGAGCGCTCGCTCCGAGCTCTTGAGGAGGAGTAGTAACGGAGCTCGCTCTTAAATCAGGACCACCTGGGCTGTCCGAGCTATTTTTCTTTTAATCAGCTTCAGCTTTCACAAGCATGCTGTAGATTCCTCGCTCTCTCTCTCACTCGCTCTCATTCTCTCTCTCTCCCTGTCTCTCTGTCTCTGTTTGCGGGGACAAATAGTGGCTTAACCTTGACGAATGGGTCGGTGTATACACACGTCAGGGCAGCTGCCATAAACACAGTGGCAGAATGTAAATAGTTTAGCTGAGGCACAGCAAAGCGATCTGCATGCTGAAATCCTCTGGAATGTTTGGTATTAGCAGTCCATGAGCGGGTGCTAGCTGGTATTAGCAGTCCATGAGCGGGTGCTAGCTGGTATTAGCAGTCCATGAGCGAGTGCTAGCTGGTATTAACAGTCCATGAGTGGGTGCTAGCTGGTATTAGCAGTCCATGAGCGGGTGCTAGCTGGTATTAGCAGTCCATGAGCGAGTGCTAGCTGGTATTAACAGTCCATGAGTGGGTGCTAGCTGGCATTAGCAGTCCATGACCGGTTGCTAGCTGGTATCAATGGTCCATGAGCCGGAGATGAGGCTGACTCATCTGTCTCAGTTGCTTCCTCTACAGTCACATTTAACCTCCGTCATTCATTACTGCCCCTTGGTAATGCAACTGTCTCTTCATACAAATGAGCAGTCTCAGTCATGGCCCAAATATGTTACAGTAAGACTCATTGTTAAGTAAGAATGAGTCTAGATGCTGTAGCTTTGCTTTAATTTTTAGTATAAGCAATAGTGAAATGGTGAGGGTGTTTAGAGCTCTTTGGATGACACCGTCTGTAGGTCCTCACTCACTTGGACGATGTGGGAGGTGGCTCCTGCAGTAGCCTGGTCTTGGTCTTAACTCTTTCCTCTTTCATCGCAGGCACAAACACACCAACACAGTAAGAAGTAGTTTTCTCTCTCAGCATGTAGGAGGGAGTACTAAACAGGCCATGGAAGCAGTCCAGAGCGATACCAGTACAGACTGTTAGGCTTGTGACTGGCGTGTGATGCTGGAGCGCTGGTGGGAGGTCGGGGGGAGCCGCCGGGGATGGGTTAAGTGGTGGCAGGGTGGCAGGAAGTGGTCGTCTCCTGCTGATCTCACTCCTGTAGGGCTGCAGTCAGAAGAGGAGACGCCTTGTAACTGAGACCTCCCACCGGGCCACATGGGGGCCTGTGTGTGTGTGTGTGTGTGTGTGTGTGTGTGTGTGTGTGTGTGTGTGTGTGTGTGTGTGTGTGTGTGTGTGTGTGTGTGTGTGTGTGTGTGTGTGTGTGTCTGTGTGTGTTATTGCATGTGTGCGTATGTGTTTGTGCGTGTGTGTGTGTGTGTGTGTGTGTGTTTTTTGAGTATATGTGTTTGTGTGTGAGTGTGACTGTGTGTGTGTGTGTGTGTGTGAGTGTGTGTGTGTGTTTGTGTTTGTTTGTGTGTGTGTGTGTTTGTTTGTGTGTGTGTGTGTGTGTGTGTGTGTGTGTGTGTGTGTGTGTGTGTGTGTGTGTGTGTGTGTGTGTGTGTGTGTGTGTGTGTGTGTGTGTGTGTGTGTGCGTTTAATGTGTGATTGTGTGTGAGTGTACTCTGTTGTGTTACAGTAATATAGATGTGTGCATATCTGTTAGTGTATGAGTGGACGAGCCAGGCACGAGTCCTCTAGACAGGATGTTCCCATCTCCATGGTTACCTTCCCACAGTACACCACAAAGCCATGCTATTTACTGATGCCGAGTTTGGGATTTAGTGGTGCTATTTATTTAGGCCTGAAATCCTCTCCCAGAAATACCCTGTTTGGATTGAGCTGAAGCTGTGGTTTGGGTGCCTGTGGGAATAAATAGCACCATGGCTTCTGTCACATGAAATAAAAAACACATTTTATTGAACATGGTCAGATGCTCTTCTAGAACCGTACTAATATGAAAATCCAAACAGACACTGCAAAAACCAAATGAGACATTTCTCTGCCACTCGTATTAATAAATACATACAGAAACAATGTGTAGAGGCAGAGGGTTCAAATTAGTGATGGTTTGTGTTGTTACTTCTCTACACCAACAGGTGGAGCAGCAGTCCCAGTACATCCAGGGCTATAAGGTGATGTACCGGCCGACGTTCGAGGCGGGGCAGTCCCGGAGCCAGTGGGGTGTGTTTGAGGTGCGGACACCCGCTGAGGATGGCGCCGTCGTGCCTCAGCTGAAGAAGGGCGTGACCTACGAGTTTAAAGTGCGTCCCTACTTCGACGAGTTCCAGGGGGCTGACAGCGACGTGAAGGTGGTCCGGACCATGGAAGAAGGTGGGTGTGGAGGTCGAAAGGTGTTTGTTAAGGCTTCCATCAATCGAAGGATTATGGTAGTGGAATACCGAGTTGAGGATATAGTAATGTATTTAGGCACACTTACTATGGTGCGAAAGACTAATTGCTAACATGCTAATTGATTCGGGAATAGGGGAGTGTGTATTCACAGTAAGTAATGGAGGTTTGTGTGTGTGTGTGTGTGTTACATGGGTATTTGGGTGGCTGTGTAAGTGGCATGTGAGTGATAGCCAAGTCAGCCAGACTAACTACAAATTGAGCAGCTAATTGTTTTCAGTAACTCCCATCTCCAAAGCGTACTGACATGTCTGCTCTCACTCACTCACCCCCCTCCAGAGCCCCCCCCCCCCCCCCCCCCCCATCTTAATCCCACCTCCGCAGCAGGGCTTCTGTGCCCCAAAGCTCCTCTGATTCACACCCATTAACCTCCCCACATCGACCCCCCCCCCCCCCTCACACACACACAAACGCACACAGGCACACCACTCCGATTCATGACTCCCCTCTTTTCCCCTTTCGGAACAATAAACAGGAAATACATCTCCTGATGAGGCCTTTAGATGCGTGTTTGCTGGGAAACAGTCAGCACTTGTGGCCCAGTTTATGGGCCTGGGGAGTGACTGAGAAAACGCACGCCAGTCACCCAGCCGTTCTCTGTTTACTACTCTTATTGTCTCACTTTAATGGGCTTTTTATAGCCGTTTCCCTTTTCTTTTTCTTTTTTTTTCTTGTGGTATTCTCTGCTTGATAGCATATGGAGACGGGGATCTGGCCCTCGCTTGGACCTGTCATCAATTTGAGGTTTAAGCAGGGTTTAAAAGTAGGACAGATTGATAGAGGATAGGTGAAGGTGAGGCTGGAGGCTTTTTTTTTCCTGCCCTTACATTCTTCTCTAACTCTCTCTGTCCTCTCTCTCATTCCCTTTCTACCTCTATCATTTCCTCTTTCCCTCTTTGCCCCCCACCTTTTCTCTGTCTCCTTCCTTCTCTCTCTTTCTCTCTCTCTCTCTCTCTCTCTCTCTCTCTCCCTCGCTCCCTCTCTCTGCGACTCTTTGCTCCCCTGCCACAGCTCCCAGCGGGGCCCCACGTGGCGTAACTGTGACAAAGAGCGACACCAATGGGACCGCCATCCTGGTCGCCTGGCAACCGCCTCCCGAGGAGGAACAGAACGGCGC
>NC_137920.1:61280263-61307763 GCF_963457725.1 Sprattus sprattus
GATTTGTGACTGTGTTTGTATACCGATGTGTGTGTGTGTGTGTGTGTGTGTGTGTGTGTGTGTGTGTGTGTGTGTTGTGTGTTTGTGTGACTCATGGCCGGATTTGGTCTTAGTGCTGGTTAGTCACGCCATTGAGAGAACAGGGCGAGTGTTATTCAGCTGATATGCTGGTCAGGTGTTTAATAATGACTACCTGAATGGCCAACTAGGAGATGACTCGGGAAATGATGATGCTGTAACATCTAAAGTGGAGACAGGACATCCTCCCTGTTCCTTTGAGACACAGTCATTCACTCTAGAACATTCTAAGACCATCTCTAAGACCATGACTGTGTGTTTGATATTATTAGTGGTTGTTTACTATCTCATTAACAACAATTCTCTTTTTCAGTGGCCTATCAAAGGGGTGGAGAGGCAGTCTGCAGTTCTGGAAGGTATGTGTGTGTGTGTGTGTATGTTTGTCTTTGTGAGTGTGTGTATGTGTGTATTAGACAGAGAGAGAGAGAGAGAGAGAGAGAGAGAGAGAGAGAGACGGAGAGAAATGAGAGTTTGGTGTTTGCCTCTGTGAACACTAGGGGGAGATGTAAGACCAATACACTAAAGGGAGCAACCCAGTCATCACCCTTAAGAGGTCCTAATTGTACAAAGCATGCAGAGTGTGTGTGTGTGTGTATGTGTGTGTGTGTGTGTGTGTGTGTGTGTGTGTGTGTGTGTGTATATATATGTGTGTGTGTATGTGTGTGTGTGTGTGTGTTTGCAGCATGCAGCAAAGCTTATGTATGCTCCATGAGAGAAAACATGCACATTAATTCAGTCTTTTCCAGTGAAGTCTAAATCCATCTATGTTGTTTTCAACATCCTCAGACATTATTATCTAATGCTCATTTAAACATGAAAGCAGTCCAGAGCTACCTGTCACACCGCAGTGCATCTAGGAATCCCATTCCTCTCGTACACCAACACATCCCAAACAGTCTTCCTTAAACTAACACACAAACACATCTCAAACAGTGTTCATTTAACTAACACACCAACACATCACAAACAGAGTTCCTTTAACTAACACACCAACACATCCCAAACAGTTTTCCTTTAACTAACACACCAACACATCCTGGACAGCTTTCCTTTGACTAACACACCAACACATCCCAAACACATCCCAAACAGCTTTCCAGTATTTTCCAGAAGCTCTGATCCCTCATAGTGTGTGTGTGTGTGTGTGTGTGTGTGTGTGTGTGTGTGTGTGTGTGTGTGTGTGTGTGTGTGTGTGTGTGTGTGTGTGTGTGTGTGTGTGTGTGTGTGTGTGTGTGTGTGTGTGTGTGTGTGTGTCAGAGGTACAATTCCACACTCCAATGATGATGAGAGAAAATGTCCTCTGGGTTCGCCCCTCAAATTATGTTCGGGATGTCTCCCCAAAGACGTCATGTTGAGCCAAATAATTTATTGATCTCAGATGGCTGCATAATAAATAAAATGGAGTTAAATATTTACGGGCATGGGGGTCTCTGAAGTAAGGAGAAGTTAGTTCCCTGTTCTCCCACCAAGCTCAACTTCTTTAATGATCAGTAAAGATGGTGTAAACATGCAACCGGGATAGGTCTCCAATGGCATGGTAAAACATGAGTGTGTGTGTCTGCGTGCGCGTGTATCTGTGTGTGTGTCTGTGTGTGTGTGTGTGTGTTTGTGTATTTGTGTGTGTGTGTGTGTCTGCGCCACATGTGTGCGTGTGTGTGTGTGCACTTGTTTATCAGCTTCTCCACACACACGCAGATGTATTTGCGTGCTTGTGTATTTGAAGCTAGTGCTAAAAGCGTCCTCCTCTCCTCTCCTCTCCTCTCCTCTCCTCTCCTCTCCTCTCCTCTCCTCTCCTCTCCTCTCCTCTCCTCTCCTCTCCTCTCCTCTCCCCTCTGTAGGCCTGGCCTGCTGAACATGGGCGAGACGGCCAATCAGCCGTGGCTGGCAGACTCGTGGCCCAACGCCTGCGGCAACCACAAAGAGCGCAGCATGAACTGCTGCAACGGAGGCAACGGCACGAGCGACAGCAATCTCACCACCTACAGCCGCCCTGGTGAGAACACACACACACACACAGACACACACACAGAGAGACATACACGCACCCAGCCTGTTGACATATTAACTATACATACAGAAAGATGCATCTGCACATAAATATGCAAACACTCTGGCCATCAAACACACACACACACACAATTTGCACATGCCTACATACAGACTCACAAACACACACTCAAACAGGTTCACATACAGAAAGTATCATCTCAACAACCATGTATACACACAACCATGCGACCAGGTGGTTCAATAAGCTTCCATTAAATCAAAAACTATGCCATGACCTATAGCCAACACAGCCTAGATAATGACCCCCTCTCCTGCCAGGCTGACATTTATACATGTGCCTTTTTTATGTAATGGCATTCATTGTTCAATTCTCGCTATAGACCAAATTCTTAAGGAAATCATTTCTAGCTTTCCTCCCTCCCTCCCAACCCTCTTCCTGACTGTGTTCCTTAAAGTGTTTTGTGTGATGTTATGTAAGGTTCAGTGCCATGGACAGTGAAGTGTGTGCAAGTCTAAGCTAATGTAGAGGCCAAACGGGAGATAGTGGTGCATTATTGGCTGTGTGAGTGTGTGAGTGTGTGTGTGTGTGTGTGGATGGAGCTTCGGGGCTTAAGTGAAACAGGCGCTGTCTTTGTGATGAGTTCCCTGCGTGGACATGTGAGCTTTTAACACCACATTAGAGCTTTGCATCTGAGTTGCACCCTGTCTTACAAAGATGCGGGTGGGATTGAAGCTCAGACAGAACCATTTAGCCCCTGCTCTCGAGGCTTCATTAAATCTCAATGACATACAGAATAGATGAACCTCATTGTGCTTATATAATGAGGTATGTCTTTGTTGCTTGAGACCATTTTGTTTGTTTAAGTGAACGGCATGTGGTTAAAAGCAGAGCAAGTAGATACCCCTTTTTACTAAATGGGTATGTGCTTCAAGCCAGTGGTAATGTTGGGAGCGCAAACAGTTTTGTCAGTGTATGTGTGTGTGTGCTTACAACAATACTGCGCTTGACCTTGGGATCATTTTTTCTGCATCATATCCTAGCAACTGAGCTAAAATGATATACTCTCCATTAGCTGGCCTTTTACCAGTGTTCTCTGGATTTGTATGCGTGCGTGTGTGTGTTTGAATGTGGGTGTGTGTGCATGTGTGTGTTTGAGAGAGTGTGTGTGTGTGTGTGTGTGTGTGTGCATGTGTGTGTGTTTGAGCGTGGGTGTGTGTGTGTGTGAGTGTGCATGTGCGTGCGCCCACTCACATGGCCATGTTTGCTGTTCTCAGCCGACTGCATCGCCAACTACAACAGCCAGCTGGACAACAAGCAGGGCTGTCTGTTAGGCTCCGACTCGGCCGTGTACAGCGACGTGGACCTCTCCAACAAGCTCAACGAGATGAAGACCTTCAACAGCCCCAGCCTGTGCTACATGGGCCCCGCCGGCAGCCCCCCGACCCCCTACGAGCCCACGCCCTACGCCACCACCCAGCTCATCCAGTCCAGCCTCATGAGCAAGAACGCCGGGGGCTGTGGGCCGGGGATGGGGGCGGGGGCGGGCCTTCCGGACCTGACGGACAAGCGTGGATGGAAGCCACCGCCCATGCAGCCGCAGCCGCCCATACCGCAGGAAATGACATCGCAGTTCAATATCATGGAGCAGAACCGGTTGAATAAGGGTGAGTGTAATACACAGACTGGCTCAGGTATCCATTAAACATATAATGACCAATATAGTAGCCTAATAAACAAGCAATCAGCAACCACACACACACAAAAGCACTATTGTTTTTGGTCTGTTCTGTGTTTGTTTGGTCTGTTCCATGATTGTTTGGTCTGTTCCGTGTTTGTTTGGTCTGTTCTTTGTTTGTTTGGTCTGTTCCGTGTTTGTTTGGTCTGTTCTTTGTTTGTTTGGTCTGTTCCGTGTTTGTTTGGTCTGTTCCGTGTTTGTTTGGTCTGTTCTGTGTTTGTTTGGTCTGTTCTTTGTTTGTTTGGTCTGTTCCGTGTTTGTTTGGTCTGTTCTTTGTTTGTTTGGTCTGTTCTGTGTTTGTTTCATTTCTAATTATTTCTTGGGCTTTATTGGCTTTATTGTTAAGGCTTCAATAATAAAGAATTTCATTAAGACTGACTTAACATTCGGAGAATTAACATTTACATGACATTTGCCACATGTGGAATCTGCATAATAAGGAACATGTCAAGTTCAAGCTGGTTTAAGGCATAAGGAGGATAAATACGTGCTTAAGGATCTGATGCCGATGGAAGACACCTCACAATGAACAACAATTGATAGGAAATATAAAGATAGAAATAATTTGCCATACCATAGCAGCAGTTTTGTCAAATGAATTACTTCAATACAAATGAATTATCCCATAGTGCAATGCATCTCCCAGGTACATCTTCAGCTGTGGTGGTGTATTCCTGTAGCACTTTTGAAAGAACAAAGCTTGTCGTTTCTCTACTGAGGGCCTATGTGTGTTTGTCTGTGCTTGTAGATAACTACAGAGGGGGAGAGGGCAACCTGCCTGCCACCATCCCCTACAATCATGATCTCAGCTCTGGAGGCTCCTACCACAGCTCAGACCGTGCCAGCAACAGCACCTCCGGTAACAGACACACACATAAACACACACACACACACACATAAATAGCTGAAAATGACATGCTCAACATATGCGCTCAATTTTCCAGTCACAAGAAATCTTGAACTTTATTATTTATCTAGATCAAAATCATTTCTAGATGAGCTGCATACATGCAAGGAACTGATTACAACAACACACGCATACACACACGCACACACACACACACACACGCACACACACACACACACACACACACACACACACACACACACACACACACACACACACACACACACACACAGACACACACACACACACACACAGGACCACTTATACCAGTCCATATCCATGGTGTACAGTGACTCTTGCCCAGTTTAAAAGAGGCATGTTTTCATCAGCAATCATTCCACTGTGGGATGTGAAAGTCGTGATTAGCTGACATTTGCATGCGTTTGAGTGACACGCTAATTGAACACGCGACTCTGCAATGCGATAACATGGCTCAATCCCGCGCGTAGATCTCAAGTGTGTTACTTTATCACACATGTTGATTGCCGAGGTGAAAAATATGGGTCTTCTCTGGGCTGGTGCCAGCTCTCTACATGGCTGTTTTTGCATCCGTGAAATATTAGCTGGAATTTTAAATGGTATGATTAGCTAAGCCTATTGCACTAGGAAATCTGGCTTAACTGACAGACGGTAAACATGTTTTAGGCTGCAGAGACAGTGATTGCTGCAGTTGGTGTTTCGTTGTGTGTGTATGCTGTGTGTTTGTGTTTGTGTGTGTGTGTGTGTGTGTGTGTGTGTGTGTGTGTGTGTGTGTGTGTGTGTGAGAGAGAAACAAAGAGAGAGAGGAAGAGGGAAGTGGACTGCTGTGTATTAAGTGTTATGACTCTGTCCTCTAGGGAGCCAGAGCCACAAGAAGGGATCACGCACACCGAAGCTGCCCAAGCAGAGCTCAGTGACCTGGGGAGAGCCACTGCCCCCTCCCCCCGCCAACCCTCCACCCAGCCACAGCACAGAGGACTACTTAATGCACACGGACAGGAGGTGAGGCCAGGGCAAACAAACAGACACAATAAAACACACACACACACACACACACACACGCACACGCACACGTACACACACATACACGCACGTGGTTACACACACACACATACACACACACACACACAGTTGCATGTACTCAAACACACATACACACACACTTAAGCATGTGTGAACAATAGACATACATGCACACACAAGAAATATGCAGCCAACTTGTACTGCTGAGAAACCAAATAAGCGAAGGACTTGATGAAATACATACACACATAAACACTCATCACCATAACCATACAATAAGCCTACAGAGAGCCATACACAGATTTACATTCATCAGATGCTTTCCCGAAGTGGCAAATAAGCAATATTGTACACGTTTGTCAAATGAATTACGTCAATACAAATTAATTATGTCATTGTGCAATGCATCTCCCAGGTATATATTCAGCTCTTGTGGTGAACTAGTGTGTGTGTTCCCTGGGTTTTGAATCCATGTCCTCGGTGTTGTTGGCCCCTTGCTCTACCAGCTTAGCTTCAGCAACACTTCCATGTCCACACGCCTCCTAAAGAAACACATCAGTCCTGACTCCCTCTCTCATGTCCTCAGCTTTGACCCAGACTCCTCCTGCCCCATGCTGCCCTCACGCATGTACCTGCACTCCGGAGGCATGCAGGAGGAAGAGGAGGAGGAGGAAGAGGTGACCAGGGAGAGATGCCCCACTCCGCCCGTCCGCGGGGCGGCCTCCTCGCCCGCCGGCGTCTCCTACAGCCACCAGTCCACGGCCACCCTCACCCCCTCCCCGCAGGGGGAGCACCAGACAGGCCTACACAACGGGCACGACGACCGCAGGTACACACTCCTTCTGCACCTATTGCAGCTATACTATAACTAGTGACTTAATTCACCATGAAGTTGTTGAAAACAATATTAGCGTTACCATACCAACATGTAACCAAACCTTGCATATAGTATCCTATATAGTAGTTTTTTCTTCAAGAAGTTGTCAACACCTTGTATTGGCAAGGCAATATCGATGCCAAAGTCAGGGGATTCATGCTCATAAAATGTGCATCTTGCCCTTGATCTTTATTTCTGTGAATGACTCATCTAAATGCCATAGTAAATGATCTAGAGAGGGTGTACTGAGTGCTCAGCTTCCTTGGCAGGCGTGCCCTTGGCATGGCCACTATAGCAGATGAGTGTCAGGTACGGTGGATATAGTGAATATGGCAAAGTCCCTGGCTCAGAGCGAAAGAGAGAGAGACAGGGAGAGAGATACACATAGAGATGGAGATATAGAAAGATGTAGAGAGAGAGAGAGACAGGGAGAGAGATACACAGAGAGATGGAGATATAGAAAGATTTAGAGAGAGAGAGAGACAGGGAGAGAGATACACAGAGAGATGGAGATATAGAAAGAGAGAGAGAGAGAGAGAGACAGGGAGAGAGATACACAGAGAGATGGGCAGATAGAAAGAGTTAGAGAGGCGAGAGACAGGGAGAGAGAGACTCAGAGAGATGGTAAGATAGAAGGAGTTAGAGAGAGAGAGAGAAAGAGAGAGAGAGAGTGAGAGAGAGAGAAAGAGAGAGCGAGAGTGCGGGCGCAGGGCTGATTTATTGTCTCACTCAGCTGAGGTGTTACTCCACAGCCCTGCAGTCTGAGCTGAAGCGTTTCTCATTTTAGCGCTGTAATGTGTGGGCTCCATTCTCACATTCAAGGTGGCAGTCTGCAGCACTAACACACTTTCATCAGCTGGAGAACGCTAGCGCAGGTGCCATGTCATTAGGCAGGAGTTGTCAAAAGCTCTGTGAGGAGGAGTCGAAGCCAGGGTACAGTGAGACAGGAAGGTCAAAAAGGACTTTGGAGTCAGTGTGTGGTTATTCAATCTCAGCTTTTGAGGTTAAATACTCTCCCCTCCCTCCTCTTTCTCCCCCTTACCCCCGGATCTCAGGCGTCACGCGGCCAGTCCCCCACCCCCTCCACGGCCCCTCTCCCCCCCGCACACCTACGGCTACATCTCCAGTCCCCTGGACACTGACGGGCTGGACGAGGAAGATGAAGAGGAGCCCATAGAGGACGAAGAGGAGGAGGATGCAGAGGTAGGGGTCCAGAGCAGCTACTCCCACCCCCTACACCCCCAGCACCACCACCAACACCACCACCATCACAACGCTGGACAGCAGCAGCAGGGGGGGCTGAGCTCACACCAGGCTGCCCAGCGCCGGCTGCACCCACGGGGCCTTGAGCAGCAGCAGACGCCAGCCTCCAGCATGGGGGACCTGGAGAGCTCGGTGACCGGCTCCATGATCAACGGCTGGGGCTCGGCCTCGGAGGAGGACAACGCCTCGTCGGGTCGTTCCAGCGCCGTCAGCTCCTCCGACGGCTCCTTCTTCACCGATGCCGACTTCGCCCACGCCGTGGCCAACGCTGCCGAGTACACCGGGCTCAAGATGGCGCGGTACCCAGAGGAGGGTGTGAGACCCGGGGGTGAGTTTGTTCAGCGGGTGGGGCTGGGTCATGGGAGCGGTTCACGAGTGTCAGGTTTGAAGGGAGGCAGAGCGAGTTCACATTGGAAATAATGAAGTCTAATCTAAACTAAATGCTTAGAGGCACCTGCGAATCCCACAAACCAGAAAATTGGATCGTGCAGGATGGGGAATTGAACATAATAGCTGATACATAATTACCTATACTCCATTACACCACTAAGTCATCATATTTTGTATTATATTTCACAGAGCAATGGTGTGACAGCAAGCCTACATCCGATTTCAGCAACAACATCAGTAATCCTGTCACACCCTAAAGCACTGTGCCTCACAAACTAATTGAAGTCTTAAGTTTTGCTAAATATGAACTTAAGTCTTCACAGTAGTTGACAGCAAATATCAGTCAACTTAGCAAGCACCCAAACTCACATGAATTGTATATCTCATTAGCCTTGATTTTGTCACTAGTAAAGTGGCTACAAGTGGGTCCAAAGACCAGAACTTGAGGATATGATGTACACATATTCTGTTGTTGTCTCTCAAAACTATTCAGTTCATATTTCTTATATGAGAAGATACCGAAACAGAATGAAGACATGCACTGCATCACATCTCATCTGGCTCTTATTGCGAGCACCTTTGAGAGCAATGTTGGTTACAAACAGAGCTTGCTATCACACAAATGCTAATATGCTATTAATGTAAGAATGATATTGATACCAGATAAAAGTGATGGTTTTGACTGACCGTGTGCTGTCCCCACTCCTCCTCAGGTCAGCGGTACCACGTGGGCCACCGGCCCAGCAGCCCCGTGTCCACGGACAGCAACGTGAGCACGGCAGTCATGCAGAAACGACCCCCCAGGAAGCACAAACAGCACCACCACCAGCAGCACACACACCACCAGAGCCCACAGAGAGACGGCTTCACCGACGGTGAGAGAGCCTGGCACGTCTGGCCCCGTGGTTCTCCTAAGCCCCATTCAGAAACAGCCTCACTAGTGAATTATTGGGGGTTACCGAAGAGAATATCATGTCTCTGTTGGCCCCATAGTTCTCTTAAGCCCCGTTCAGAAACAGCCTCACTAGTGAATTATTGGGGGTTACAGAAGAGCATTTCCTTGTTTATGTCGACCTGCTTTTATGGGTTCACTATCATCTGTCAGTCACAATGGGTGCTTCAGGTAATCAGGTCATCAATATGGGTGACCCAATGTAGAGCGTAAATAGTATCCAGGAACTATCCAGTTGGCAGACATGAATTGAATATGTGTGGTTTACCCAACCTATTGGCCTGTGTGCAATAACAGTGGTACAATCTACAGAGCCAAACAGGGCTGGGTATGTATGTCATAAGGGTAGACCACACAAGTACTCATAAGTGCTCTTGTGAGGTCCAATGGTGGTTTGCTACGCCAGTGGCTCTTGTGTCTAGACAGTCGTGTGGTGTAAGTGATTGAAGGTCAAGATGCCCCATGACTCAAATCTGAGTCACGTACTGCAGAGAAAACTGAAAACCAGAATCTTTGAATATTTATACATGTATTTAAATTCTAGGCTGGTTCCAGCATAATCAGTTATTTTAGTGTAAATGAATTGCTTTCACAGGAGTGTTTTTGTTTGTTTTTCCTAACCATGTAAACAACAAACAGTAAACAGTAGGTCTGTTTGTTCTCCTCCTCCCTCAGACACAGCTCTGTCTCTGGCAGCGGGTGTTAAGTCCCCCACACACAACTCCAGGGGTGGCTATGAGTTGCGGGGCTCCACCCTGCCCAAAATGGGCTGTGGGGACGGGCGTGAGAGGAGAGGGAGCGCCGGGGGCAACCGCGCCAGAGAGGGCTCCGTGGAGAGGCGCGAGAGTCACGACAGACACCAAAACCAAAAGGCCAGCAGAGCCCGCCAACCCCCAGGTACACTCTTTGTGTGTTACATTTGTTTCAGTATGTCTGAGCCTCTCTCTCTCTCTCTCTCTCTCTCTCTCTCTCTCTCTCTCTCTCTCTCTCTCTCTCTCTCTCCATCCCTCTTTCCCTCTGTGCAGGTGAGATTCTTTGTGTGAGTTTTTACAATCTACATTGGGTCGTGTGTGTGTGTGTGTGTGTGTGTGTGTGTGTGTGTGTGTGTGTGTGTGTGTGTTTATTTCATATAGTACATGTAAACATATATGACATATCCACACCCCCATCTCTCTGCAGCAGTAGCAGAGGACATCCCCCCCTACAGTCGCCCCAACTTCCCCTCGCTGCAGGGCCAGAGGGAGGGGGGCCCCAGCTCCTCCGGCTCCATGTCGTCCCGCAGCTCTGGGGGTCGCCGGAGGGCCGAGGGGGGCACGGGGTCACGCAGGAACCCTTCAGACGCTGGGCTGCCCAGCTTGGGGGCCTTCCAGCCCGAGGAAGAGGAGCTAGAGGTAAACTATAATCAACACCAAAGCTCACTTCCTACAGGTTCACAGGGTCATGCACAGTCATGTGTGAAAGAGAAAGAGGGACAGTGAACAGCGTACAGTCTAGGCTAGAAAGAGGGTCAAATAACTAACGGTTTTAGTCATTGGGCCTCGTCCAACTTCTGTTAAACAATTCTAAGAAATAGTAAATTGAACTGGTTCATGCAAGAAGATCATAATCTTTTCTCTCATTCTCCAGTTGTGACTATTAGACTCATCCAAAGGCTAGATATGTGTAAATGTTTGATTGGAAGATATTTGTAGAAAATCCATTTATTATTGATACAAACTGTTAACTGTTAATAATCATGAGTCAGCATGAGCTGAGTTGTTATGTCTTACTCACTAACTTAATTATTTTTCTGCAAACCCTGCTAGACTCAATGCATATGATTGACTGATTATGTAAATATGACATATATATGTGAATATAATTTCAAGAACACTAATCACTGTAATCTGTTCTTATTAGCACTAGTTCACTGAGGTCAAGACGTTGAGAGTTTTGTTTTGCTTTGTTTGTTGAGCAGCTTTTGGAGAGCTGAGGGAACGTGAACTGCAGACCATAGGAAGTCCTTCCAGGTCACCGCTGGACAGAATGATCCCATTCTCCCACCTATGGACTTGTGGGCCAACCACTGAAAGTCCGGTCACCATCATGTAAATTACCTTTGACAAACACAAACTGAAAACCTGACCAATGCTTAATGTCTCACTTTCTTCATTATTTTTATTTGATTGTTTTATTTTATTTATAATGCTGGGTTCAAGAGTAACTGATGGGTACTTTACCTGTCCAAATGGAGTACAACCTCCTATAAAGGTACCATCTGCTTTGTTTCTTTTTTTAAACATTGAGTTGCTGATTCAGTTGCTTGCAATGGCAGTCATTCAGTGAAGCCTTCCAAAGTACTGATGTAAGTGTCTAATAAAAATGTCTTGGGAGCTGCAGACCATTGTTATATACCGAAGAATGTTTCACAATCCCACTCTGTGGTATAGTACTTCAAATTGGTCTTCCTTTTTTTGCTTTCTCAACCATTTATTTGACTTTGAAATATTTGGTCGATAGTATAATTGTTGTAAATTGCTTGGTCAGTACACTATTAAGAAAGTGCAGCCATTTGGATTTCCCTTTTTGTAATGCACTGTTATGATTTTATTTTTTATTGATGTTGTTGTTATTGTTGATGTATGTTCTTTTGTCTTACATTGGTTTTAAAAGCACAATCACTTAACTTTATTTTAAGCCATTAATTGTTAACTATGGAATGTTCCACAGTAATGGAGGAACGGACACAAGGAGTCTTGTCAATAATTGTGTTTGTATGATGAAAGAGTATTGTCTGATATTAATGTCTGGATATTGCCAGAATGGAATCGAGACTCCACTGTTTGGCTGGAGTTTAACGAGATTACATGAATATTAGATTACCTGTTACCTAAGAATGGATCCAACTTTAAAGTGGGAAGAGAAGAAGAAGAAGAAGAAGAAAAAAAAAGAAGAAGACGTTTGCCATCTCATTCCATGCAGTTTCACAGTGCAGTGTCCAACATGAATCAGATGAACGGATCGTGTAGAAATGCACTTAAAGATTGTGATTACGAAGAAAAGGGCAATGGGCAATATGTCTAGAGAAAGAGAGAGAGAAGTCTTTCTCCTGTTGTGGCATGGAGTCTCTTTTCCATTTGGCTATTGGGCACAGGAGTTGGGCATGGGGGGTTAGCTGAGGTTGTGCCCTCCCGCCCAAAAACCGACACACACACACACACACACACACACACACACACACACACACACACACACACACACACACACACACACACACACACACACACACACACACACACACACACACACACACACACACACACACACACACACACACACACACATGGAAGAGGTGCACTGGTTTATCTCTTCATTCAGCAAAGTCCCCCTAAACTAGTAGCAACTTATGGGGACACTTCTCTGCCTTTCCTTTTGGACTTTGGATCTCTGCACAGGTGTCATGTGAGCCAATCAGATTGGTCTATCTGATGGTCCCATGAGAAGCGTACCCGACAGCGGGCAGAAGAGAGGAAAGTGACACAAGATGGAAAGGTGTGATTCTTTCTCGTTGATGTGACTTTTTTCGCCCCCGGCGTCACCTGCTGTCGTAACTGTAGCACAGGCAGTGCTGTAGCTGGTTGACCGGCTCAAGGTCAAGGCTCTTGCAGTAAAATACTACAGCTTTTTTGGTGAGTGAATGAAAGGAGATGTGTGAAGTGTTGTTCCTTTGCGGAAATTTGTGCTGTCCATCTGAGTTTACCATATTTGAAAAGAAAGAAAGAAAAAAAAAGACACCACCACTTTAATGTCAGCCATAACTTTCCATTACTGGGAATCTTGTATTTCAAAAAAATGAAACGAAACAAAAAAAATGTCATTTTTCCATATTATTTATTATTAAAAGAACTTCAAATGCAGAATGTTGTGTGCTTATTACTATGTTTTCATGTTGTTTTGCCTGTTTTCCTCTCCCTCCCTAAGCTTCTCTTATCTTTGGAAACAGTGTTACTTTAACGGAGGTCTGGCTAACTGCATGGCTAGTGTAGTGAGTGTAGTGTGTTGTAGAACTGTTGCGTCTCACAACCTCAAACCTCATCCTGTCTTTGCCTGTTGCCCCTTACATGGGTGAAACATCCGCCTCACACTCTCTCCACTCTAGAGATGCATATATTCATGAATGAGGTTTTCCAGACAGAACAGTTAATGGGCGGTGGGTGTTCTTCGTGAAACAGATATAATCTAGAGGAAAGAAGGTTGTCTTTGGATGTGTATAATGAGATTCACTTGCTTTAATTAAGCTCACTCACACAATGCCATTGTTTGGCAGAAGAGTATCTGTGTGCTGTTACATACTGGGAGGCTATCACAGGTGTACCGTGTGTGTGTGTGTGTGTGTGTGTGTGTGAGAAATGAGAAAACATATTTTACCAGTGTAACCAATGTATCTGACAACATTCATAAGAGTATGTCAGTCTGAAACTTTGGACATAATTTAGAAATAATGAGACTGCATATCATAGCATACAACACACCTGTTAGGTCTCCAGCTTTTCCCAGCAGCTTATCAGACTAAGTGCTTAGTGCAGTGAAGGGTGTAGGGTTGAGGGACCTTGAGTATGGGGCTTGTCCATAAAAGAGGCTATGGTTTCAGCCGCAGTGACGTCAGGCTCCTGAAGGTCAAATCCATTAACTTCTGCTGTCAGGGTCACGTGTGGGGCAAATTCAGTGCCGGTGGGATCATACTCATTAGCCTGACGAGGCCAGGCTAGACCTCGTTCCCCACCCCACTCTGATCTCTGCATTGGTGACGCAATGGTAACTCAATGTTACCGCACTGCTGTCCAATTCCAGCAGGCTGCCTAACAGTCACTGACTCACTACATTTCCCACTGGGACCATTTAAAAAAAAAAAAACCATGTCTTGGCGAACTTGCTTGCTTCAAGCTTGTCAAAGTTTTGTTTTCAGAGTCAGACATCCAACAGCTGCTTTGTGCAGACAAAAAAATATGTTGAAATGTTTTCATCGCATCAAAGACCAAAACAATCCCTTTCTCAAATTGTAATTGTGTGTGTGTGTGTGGGGGGGGGGGGTTCTGTGTGCATGACCAGCATTTAAAACACTTAACAAGGCCTTGTCCTCAGACCATCTGTTTTGTTCATATGTGATTTTTGTAAAAGGCCAGTGCGTCCCCTTGTCTAGTTAATCATTGATTTGTGGTTCGTTTCTTTTCGTTTGTTTGTTTCTCTGAGCTCTGAGGAAGAGGCTCTGATGATGAGAGTGTCGTGGGATGATGGATGGTCGTGGCCCACGGGCCCAGACTCAACTCCACTCGTTTTAGACTCCGCCGTCCTGTCAGCGTCAGCAAATAAATATGACCCATCCGTCTTCATTATGAGCACGTGGAGACAGCAGTGCCTGCCTGCCAGCATGCCCCCCCCCCACACACACACACATACACACAGCCGCTTGACTTTAAACCCATCATCACACACTCAGATACAAGATTTGAGGAGAGAAGAGCAACACTAGCAGGTAGTGTTTACCTGCAGGGATCAGCACATAGGTTGACTATATCATTATAACAACAATCATGGAGAATACATAATTAAACAAATAGACTAACAATCACGCACATACCACATACTTAACATAAATAAATCTAAATGTGTGATAGAAATATTATTCATGTTCATATGAATTCAGTCAGTTTTTCAGTCATGAAAGGAAGGAAAGATTGGTTGTGAAATTTCTACTCCTCTGGATGACGAACGAAAGAATAGAAAAAATACAGCTCTTTTAGTTTTTTTATCTAACAGCATATTTTCCTGTTTTTCCACCAGGCACCGAGCTAGCGTCGTGTAGTCAGTGAGGGCATCCAGCGCCTGTGATAAGACAACGCTCCGCGGGAGAGCCGCCTAATCCCCCGTCCCTGCCACCCCGCCCGCTGCCCACGCAATTAAATGCCAGCGCCGCGGATTAAACCTGTCCCCGCCAAGACCGCCTCGACGCCGAGTCAATTAAACAATGACATAAGAGATTTACTCCCCCTCCCCACACACACACAGAGACTCTGTGTGGCATTGCCTTGTGCAATTAAACTGCACAGGAAGAGAGGAAAAGGCTGCTAATTGTCCAATCATTTCCTCCCATCAGCCATTTTGAGCGCACATAGCACTGTCTCAGTGTTCCAGTGAATTAACCCTCAACAAAGGCCCACGTGTTTGGGTTTGTTTTCTTTACTGTCTGGATGAGCACAAAGAAAGGCTTGATTTTGTTGTTATCTGTTGGGAGAGTCACAACATTCCCCATGTCGCCATGACACTGTGGTGTGTTTCCCTCTCTGCCGATGATGCATATAGAGTGCAAGGATGAATGGAAGAGTACAGGGAAGTATGAAGGCAGACTTTTGTGGACTATACTTGAGCTTTTTTTAAATACAAGAGTACCTATATAGAACCAGTAGTATGTCAAGTATAATCCGATGTTGTTTTCTTGCATTGTGAATGTTGGACCCCCCTCCGTTCTTTTTTTTGGAGCGTGTGAGCATCCCTTTGTGATTTCTGTTAGCAGAGCCTGCAGGAGAGGTGGCAGGAAGTCACACAGTGCCTGTATATCCACAGGGACTCACACCTACGCATCAGCTCACCACTACAGGGGGAAAAGAAAAGGGGGAGAACGAGAGGGAGAGAGAGAAGGAGGAAAAAGAAAAACGAAAGGTGATGCCAGGGTAAAATGCATAGTTGTCATTCTTCTACTAAGTAGTAAACACAAGCTCTTACTGTAATATTGTAAAACAATCGGAGATCCAATCTTTTTGATAGGATTGTAAGAAAATGAGAAAACGGAACATACTAGACCCACTGATAGATCTGTTCATCTACCAGTTAACTCAAATAATGCTTCCAGACACATTTTACTGTATTGTCTTACCATTGCATGGCTTGTGTTCACTATGCAAAATTTGCTAACTTTGTGCTTATGCTTGTGTTTTCACATGCCTGTGGGTTGTGTCTCCTTGGGCTCTGGGGTAATAAACAGCATGGGCCTTCCTGTCACATTGTGCAGGATCACTGGCAAGGCAGAGCAGCTGTTTTGAAATCAAGGCTGTTAGCTCCACCATCTGTCTAAGCTAATGCTAAGCTAAAGTGCTAGGGCCGTTTTAGTGGTGCCTGTGGAAGAAATGCTGATATGCACTGTGTGTGTACAAAAGAAAGAGAGGGAAAGAGAAATACCATATCACCAACATAACATGAAACATTAACACAAAACAAGTCTTACATTGGTAAAGAAGGTTAAGAAAATGGCTGCTGCAACTGCAAGTCATACATCGTAATTGACTGCATGTAGGATAGTTCCCACATGAACCTACTATAACTGCTCTGACCAATTGGATGCTCACAGGCCACACACCCTTAGTGAGTCCCAATCAGAGCTGTGGTATATGGTGTGGACCTGATAATCAGAACTAGACCACAAACTACCCATCTACACAGAAAAGATTGAAGCACTTTAATAAATCCTTCCTGTTGAAAGGCGTCTTGAAGCAGCCACCTTCCCACAGCGAGGCTGACTCTGGGTGTGTTTGTCTGACAGCAGCGGTGGAAACAATTTTCTGCTCACCGGATGCCATCTCCCATACAAGGCAAACTGTTCTCATTCCAGATATTTCCCTTGAATAGAGAATCCTTTTCACACTGAAATTCAATTTCCATCAGTGAGTGAGTGTGTGTATAAGTGTGTGTGTGTGTGTGTGTGTGTGTGTGTGTGTGTGTGTGTGCGTGGGTGTGTGTGTGTGTATGTGTGTATGTGTGTGACCATATGTGTTGATTATGTTCAGCATCTATTGAAAACTCAAAAACCTGACCTTGACAAAACAGCCTCAATCCTGTAACTGAAAGGCTCACAATAGACACGCAGCACACATAAATACACAAACAAGTGGACACAGACACACATTCATTCATCCGGCAAACACAAATCCATACCACTCATGCAGATATATGTGCCCATGGTCAAACATACACAAATGTACCTGTGCAAACCTAAGGCAAGTACTGTAACTACACATGTTCACACACATACACACACACGCACACACAAACACGCACACACAATTTGAAACACAAATCCATACTACTCACACAGACATGGCCAGACATCTAGATAAATAATCATGGTTAGACACACAAATATACCCTGTTCATAATCAAACAAATGTTGCACCTACAGATACATTCATGAACATGAACACACACACTCACAAACACAAATATAATGTCAGACAAAAGTCTAATTAAAGCCAGACAAAAATGAAGGTCAATTAAAATATGCTTGTGTTTCACCCTATCCACTAGAGGGAGCTAGTTCTATTAGGAAAAAACTGTTTTGGTGCAGCTTTTTTTTTCTGGGACCAATAATAATCTCTGACTGGCTATGAACCCAATGCAAATTGAACCATGTCTCCCCGTCTAACAAGTAAGCAATTGGTAATTGCTATCTGTGGGGTGTATTAAATAAAAATAAAAAAAGGCAAATCTGGAGAGTGCAGACGCTCAACTGTGTAAACACAACAACATGAGCTGATCCAGCTCTGTGCGTGTTCCATACTCTCTAATACGTCTCATCATCAATTCAGACAGAGCGTGCAGAGCTGGCAAGCCGTTAAGGTGAAGAGCTGTTGTGATGGGGGAGAGAAGTAAACACGATTTTAATTTCAGATCACCACTTAACTGCTTCTCCGCATTAATCACATTCATTTCAGCATGTTAGGATGCATTTGCAGGCTCTGATGAATCCAAAATAAATAAGCGATGGTGTTTTATTTGTTTATTTATTAATTTGTTTGTTCGAGGAGGTTTATTATGCATTTCAGTGACCGGGGGGCAATGAGTCAGCGCAGTGTTAGTTGATGGAGAAATACAGGAATGGTTAGACTTTTATTGGTGTGTTTCTCGATACCCAAAGCACTTTACTCTTTACTCATCTTCACAGGGACAGCGTGTAGTACAGACCTGCATGATGCCATGACATCCCTTCTGCATAGGTACACTCAGCCCCCATTGGCTGTGTGGAGGTGGAGGTGGAGGTGGAGGTGGAGGTGGAGGTGGAGGCAGACAGAAAGTCAACACTTTTAGGAGAACTTGGTTGTGAGGGAGCCAAATTGGGACAAATTGCTGACAGACCATCTGCTCATCAGATTTAAGTTTCGAAGCAGCACTTCTCCATACAGTCTGCTGTGTTGAAGGAAATGCATTTGGATGCACTCTGTTCTCAAGCAACCAATGGCTGTTTCCATCATGTGCATATGTTTCACGTCTGTTCAGCTTTTGCTATGAGTGCGTTCAGTGAGTGTGTATGTGAGGAGGTGGGGTGGGGTGGGGTTGGAAGATGGGGGATGATATGCAGTGGGATGGCATTCTACATTTTTATTCATTAAAGTACTCATAGCCCAAAATAACTTTACAAGACCAGGCCAGGTATGTTCACATACATATTTTATTTGGAATTTTTTGTTGATTTTTTTTTCCTTTTTGTTGTATGTTTTTCTTTTCTTCAGAAACGGCCACGTTGCAAGTGCCTGTGTTTTCCTGAGGGCAGAACAGATTCGGCAGGTTAAGACCCTGGGGCTCGCAGCTGCCTCCGGCGCGGACCCGGCCCACATCCGGCCCTTGATCCGACGCAGGTCCGCCCAGAGCCAGCCGCCAGTCGAGGGCCACTCTGTACACGTGGAGAGAGTTACAAACCGCACAGAGATAGAGAAATAAAAAGAACAGTACAAAGACGTGAAAAAGTGAAACTCACTGGCTCACGCACCACTGTGACTCACGGTCACAGTGCATACAATGGGGGCAGCTTTAACAGCCGTTTCATTTACGGGAAAAACAAAAACATCAGAGAGTTCTCTCTTTCGGACATTGGTTTAGGTGACAAAGGACCAGAGAGAATAGTAAGCTGTGGCTGCACTACAAGTGACTGTATGGTTCCTTTCAGTCTAATTGAAAAACGGAATTGAGTTTGCTAATCATGCAAACTAAACATCAAATAGAAAAGTGGTCATACAGGAGTCCTCTCAGTGGTCACAGATCTGTGCAGTCTTTTCCTCCCCACACATATGGCAAATACCCTCATGTGTTACTGATGTGTGTCCGCGGTGAGGAGAGGGGACCGTGAGCTGCCATCTTCATACAGTATGGAGGGCTTCCTCTCTGTGATGGAAGGGAGGACAGCTTGAGATGTTCTGCATACCTAAAGCACTCTTTAACCTTCAAAAACGTATCTTTTAATTCTTTTTCTCCTTTGAGTGAGCCTCTCTAAAATGCTCTACGTTCTTTATTCTTTCATTCCTTAGAGGACAACGGTTGACCTTCATGGACTGACCACTTCACAATAAGTTTTATAGACCCACACTTTCTCTCTCATTCTCTCACACTATTTCTCTCTCTCTCTCTCTCTCTTTTTCTCACAGTATCCCTCTCTCTCCCTCTCGCTCTCTCTGTCTGTATTCTTCTGTCACATCCTGCCTACAAAAACTGCCACACTGCACAATGGAGTGCAGGATGATAAAAGCTCTGTTCTGAAATCTCTTAGTAATACTCTTTTCCTTCCCCTGTTTCCCCACTCCTCTCCTCAGTACAGACACTTCTTTTCAACATAATCATTCCTTTTTTTTTTTTACAAGTCAGCCCAGGCTGAAGACGTTGTGCTTGTCACCAAAAAAATGTTCTGTGCAAAGTAAACAATTATTCATAATAACTTAGCAAATATTTAGCGCATTTATGAAAAAACAAAAATAAAATTAAACATTGTGACACCACGTTCCATCAATACACAATGTAAAATGACCATTGAAAGAGACACAAACCTAGAAATTTGATTTTGGCTTGCATAGCAAAGCAACATCAAACAAAATAATAATAATAATAAAAACATATTTACAAGAAATACAAATCCCTTTTTTCTTCCATGGCAAGGGACAATAAGCTTACAGCTGTGATTTCTCTTTTTTCCGCGTCATTCACAACAACTTTATATTGTATAAGTGATTTACATTTTCGTGACACAAAACCCAAAAAGGAAAGGGGAGGGGAGCGCGTCAGACAATTACCCAATAGGGAAGGAGGAGAGGGAAAAGTGGGAGGAGAAGAGGGCATAGTGAGACATGTATCCATGTGTCTGTACATCACCATCAGTTTCTTTCCATCTCTTTTTTTCTTTCTCTCTCTTTTTTTCTTTCCTTCTTTCTTCTTCTGGGAGACACAAAGAGGAGAGAGATTCATTGCACAGGTTCAACGGGACTTCCCTACTTAGGGGCGGGGGTGGGGGGCAGTGAAAGGGTCCAGCTCTTCATTCCGACGGGCCATTCTGCAGAAGGAAGACAGACGGACAAACTGGTGAGACACATTGACAGGCGGACAGTAAAACCATACAGGCAGTCGAACAATTACACGTACAGACACACAGTCGAGCCAAAACAAATACAGGCTAGGCAGTAGGACAGACAAACAATGCAGTCGGACAACAAAACAAACAGAGGTATGGTTACACCAAGACGGACAACAGACACAACAACAAAACAGTCAAAGTAGAAAAGACACAAAAAGACAACTAGTTGAAGGACACATCTCTTTGAAACGCATACAGATACTATAGCCCACACGACCAGCCTTCAACCATAACAATCCCCAAACACAAGGCTGTTGCCATGGGAACGGCACACTCACATAATTCTCTGTGGTTCAACTCAATGCTGCCGGGGCCCAGGCGCCCGCGTTCTGATTGGTCGGGGAAGGGCCTCTGGTGGGTTCCGCGTCCCAGGGTGCCCCTGGAGGAGGAGACGGAGCCGCCCCAGGGTCCCATGTGCTGTCGCTCCAGGGTGGACACCAGGCACTCGTCGGGCGTGTCCGATCCAATGGTGCCCCAGGAGCCGTGCAGGCGTGCCCCGATGCTGTTCAGAGGCTCAGAGGCAGCAGAGCGCCCTACGGAAGAGAGAGAAGGGGGCAGGTGGAAGGGGAGGATATGTTTACCAAGGGTTTGGTTTTCTGGTGGTCGGGCTGGAGACCTTTGTGGGGCAGGTGAAATGACATATTGATTTGTGGGTGTGCCACAGATTTTGAGCCAGTCATATCAACAGGAATTCTGACATGTGCTGTGAAGACAAGCCACTTAAAATATAAACTGTGAAATTGTCAATGTGAAATGATAAATATGTCGAGTTGTATTGATAAAAGCCCAGCATAGTTCAAACCACCAGGGTGCAATTAATGCTGTGGTTTACACATCATTTAACATATAATGACTATATGGGCCTAATAAACATGCATGAAAGCTACATAAGATATTAGGAGAACTATGTATGGAAAATATGGTGCAAAGGCTTGATTTCTTTAGGGGAACAAAAGTGCTGTTACCGCAAATGCGGTGGACAAAAGCACTGGCTGTATATGCGCCAAAAACATCAAGGTCATCTTCTAAGCATTTTTTCCCCACAAAATAACAAAAACAGTCCCAGACACCGGAAAGTATCAATTGCACAACGACAGTTCTTTAAGTGGAGTAAATGGACTGAATTTAAGCATTTCATGAAACGGCAAAGCCGTCTATGAAACACACAGGTAATATTTCATATCCAGAGTGAAGTAAATAATCCCTAATGGCACTTTCACTATTACAACGACATAAAGTCGCTTTGTGCTTGGTGCTACTAGTTCAAACAACATTACTGATATATCAGGTTCAGCAGCCTGCAACAAAACATATCTAATATACAGTGAAAACGAAACAAACACTCTATGGAATGTTCCTGTTTCTAGACAGAGAAATGTCTCTCCTCATACGAGGCCTATCTTGATTGCCACTGTATTGTATTGAGAGACGTCAGGTTATTTTTGAACAGTAAATGGGGAAATTATGTGTTGATTAGTGGTCTATGCTGTAAAATTTATAAACTATTACCTTTCAAATATTTTTGTTGCACACTGAGTGAATGCATTACTGGGTTATTTTATGTCTGTAAGCGTTGTTGCATAGCCTACAAAGCCATTTGGTGACATACTTTGTTGAGTTAAATAATTAGTCAATTTAGTAACTGAGTTAATGCTTCTTAACTGTGTAGAGATTAAATTAGATGTGCTTGCCAGATGTTGGAAACCATGATGCAGGTTACATTTCAAAGAAGGAAGTAGAACAGCTGTCTCAAATGCAATGCCTACCGTTTTGACCAGACACACACAAATGAGGCAGTCTGCCTTCGAAGGCGATATGGGTCTGTGCGCTTGTTATGAAATTACCCAATGAACGTGCCCTATTAATCAAAATAGCTTCACGCGATGCCCCTCTTTGTTGTAAACCAACTGTGCACACCTATCAAATTAGGGCCCCTATAGTGTGATTGTGTAGAAACGTATGCCCTTGGGGAGGATGTAAGCCCACCACATTTGGTGAATATGAGACCTCAACGGGGATAGAAATGCAATTAAAATGATGCTGAACTCACCTATAGAATAGCATTCCACAGAGAAATGCACACACCACTGTGTTAAATCCTCTGAGAAAAGAATTACCACGAACAAATGCACATGCTCAGTGTGGTCTTAAACCCTTTAACACCATTGCGTCTAAAAACATTAACATCTCTCACTACAGCATCAACACGAATCATTCAGAGATAATTCTTCATCAGCAATTCATCTGATACTGGAGACCCAGATCCAGATCTTCCACAGTACAATCTCTCTATTTCCTTCATTGTTTAAATGGTAGATTATAGCCTATTGACTAGTTACTTATAATGACTTATTATACGGCTCTTCAGAACGTTCCAAAAAGTACCGTTGATTTGAATGGGCCATCCCTACGTCATACCCATACATTAATTCCTGCTAGCAGACCTCTGCCAAAGATAATCACAGCTGTCATTGGCAACGGGTTTTGTACTTCTAATTCACATCTTTCATATCATTCCGCCAGAAGTCCAGTCATTTTAACGCAACAGTAGAGAGTAATTTGAAGTCAGCAAGTAATGGGTTGCTATGCAACACCTGAAACTTCAAAGTTCTATTTGCTTGAAGAACTATTTATTTCTAAACGGGACACATGAAACGGCACCTAAATCATTAAAAAGAGGTATGTTGGAGGAATGTCTTCTATCGTTTTTGGCAAGTACCCGTATAATAAGCGGGATAATGTATTGTCCGTTGGTCATTCTACAAAAATAATTCTGCGCGTCGGGGTGTTGTTCGCCCCGTCGGGAATTATTTTTGTAGAATGACCTCCGGACAATACATTATCCCTTACTTAATATTACTAACTATTTATGTCTGGTTGAGTTTATACTATGCAGGAAGCAGCACTGTGCCTCTTTCTCTCACCGTCACTGAGGTGGGGGTCTCTGCGGGGCTCAGTCACGCCCGTCGTCTCTGCCCGGTGTCTCCGCGTGGGGTGTGGTGCCCTCCGGTGGCCCAGGCTCTGTGTGCCCAAGAGGCTGCTGTCTGAGGAGAGGGGGCTGTCAGGCTGAGTCCGTGAGGAGTAGGCCTTCCCTGGACAGGTGAGGAGACACACACAAACACACACATAGGCATAAACACACAAAAAAAAAACACGAATATCTCTTTGTGAGGAACTCGGTCATACTGACATGGATGGATGGACATGTGTGTTTGAAAACTTGGCATTTCATGGGGTAGAGACAACCTCAATAGATCAAGGAGTTTCAATCACCACATATCTACTTTCTTTGTAGAAAGTAGTCAATCTACTCCCTGGTCCACAGTACCTATAACAATGTAATAGCAATGTAATAAACAGATCCATAGGTAATAACATGAGAGAGGAGCATTCTATAACTACATTGGGGATAGTCTGCCAAAGTTAGATAGGGCCGGGCCATGTGCCAGACGCCTCTGATGATCTTGCACCTCTCCTTCGGGGGCCGTGCTGAATAAGTGATTTCTTCGCCCCTACGAGTCGGTGTAAAACCAGCAACGAGCACAGTGGGTCATGTTCTGCCAACACACACTCTCCTCACGCTCACACACCCTCTGGGAGAGTGCGTGGGTGTGGTGGCAGAGAACCATGGAAGGAGCGGGAGTCAAAAGCAAAGACGCAAAAACAGGCAGAGGTGAAGTGGAGGAGGAGGAGGAGGAGGAGGAGGAGCAGGAGCAGGATGTGTGGAGGTGGGAGGACAAAAAAAAGGAGAAAGAAAGAAAAAAGAAAGTGAGAATCTGAGAGACCTTTCAGAGAAAATAATCAGATCTAGTCCACTGCTCTCGCATGGTGCCGGCGGCACCGGGTTGCTGATAACGGCGCGGTAACTACTTCATCACGGCGCCGGCCGATAGATCAGAGACGCCGTGTGTCAAGTATGCCTGGACCACTGTTCCATCATCAGCCGGAAAAACTGCAGTGAGGCCAACGGTGGTCCGCCACTCACCTACACCCCCCCCCCCACCCCCCCCCGACCCCCACCCCTCCAAACACACTCACCAATAGACGTATGCTTGCTCAGTCAAGTGAAACACCCCATCTCCTCCTCCTCCATCTCCTCCTCTCCTCCTCCTCCTCCATCCTCCCTTCACCCTGCAAGCCTACACTTATTCTATCACCAAGGCTCTCGCATGGTATTGATTGGACGAGTAAAAGGAGATCAATTCTCGTTACATGTCTCCATGGTTATTCACCAAAGTTAATGGGAAATGTTTCCATGGCTAACTGCACAATATCATCCGAACAGTCTGTGGAAGGTAAGATTTTCAAAAAAGAAAATAAGATCTATTGAATATGAGGTGCTGGCCATGAACGGACCGTCATTTTAACACTGTAGTCTGTGTTTCCATTGTCACTATGGGCTGGAATTGTTCTTAAATGAAGTCCAGTTAAAAAAGTGAACTGTGATATTATATACAAAGAGTCTTCTCATAACCCCCGAACAATTCATCAGAAGGACATGAGGGGGGGGGGGGGCTAAATGAGATGTCAAACAGGAATGATTGCTTCCATCAAAAATTCATTTCGCTCCTGAATGCTGCATACACATTTTTTCTTTTTCTTTTTTGTTCACGCAATGCAAATTTCTTAGTTGTATAACCTTCCTCTCTCATTATCGGTCATTCCATTTCTTGTTAAAATTCATGAAATTTCTAGTCACAATTTAAAAAAAAAAAAAAAAAGGGAACTTGAATGGGTCATTTGAGAATGTAGGGAGGAAATTGAAAAATTAGCATCATGTCAGCTAAAACAGAAAAAGATTCTCTTGCCGACATAAAGAAATCTCTCCAGTGACATTCAGATACAGTTAACACTCGACAGCCAAATAGCACCGCATCCAATATTCACCCCAATATGGCGAGGACAACCAGGAGACAGTATTTAAACACGTCTGCTGCTGAAGAAATATATTAAATCATGAATACAGAACACACAGGAAGCTGCTTGCATTAATGACAACAAATGACTCCAACCACCATTCATAATATCCAGGTCTCACCTCATTCTGGTTGTTGACATTGGCATGTCATGTCTAGTTCTTTTGACTGATTGTTTCAATACCTGTTTATATGCGTGCCACCAACCCCCACTCCCGACCTATTATCTGTGTCCTGTACTCTATCCTTTAAACCTGTGATTGTTTGTGTCTTTGTGTATGTCTGTGTGTGTGTCTGTGTGTGTGTGTGTGTCTGTGTGTGTGTGTGTGTGTGTGTGTGTGTGTGTGTGTGTGTGTGTGTGTGTGTGTGTGTGTGTGTGTGTGTGTGTCTGTGTCTGTGTGTCTGTGTGTGTGTGTGTGTGTGTGTGTGTGTGTGTGTGTGTCCTTTCTTATCCTCTGTGGAGCATTCCGGTATTGTCCCATAGAATGAAAGGTAATTAAGACAGAAATGATGCTGGCCTCTTTATCTCATAAGAGAGCGGATTGGTGCCCGGGTGCGTCTGTAGATGCTCTCTAATAACCCCCGAGTCCTATGACAGTGTGTACTGAGAACATTCAGTCCCCGCTCTTGTGTTTCCCTGTTTATGTATTCAATCGTTTCACCCCTTCCCACCTTTAGCTCATCTGCAGTCAGACATTTACATTCAGATGAATCATTCAGCAGATGTTTTCACTGCAACCACACAAGACGCTGAATACATACATGTACATTTGGTTCTGCTTATGAGCTCTTCTATCCTATACCATTGCTAGCTGCATGAAATGTTATTTTAGAAGAAACTGGTGGCGTGGAGTTGGCAGTGTACAGTTAAACAAGTCACGGTAGAAACAGAGACACAAACCGAAGAGGAAAGAGGAAGGGGAATGGTAATATATGCACCATGAGGGGTTCTGTCTGAGACATGTCAGCCTGTGTGTGCTCTGGTGCTGAAATAGGCTGCTTGTGGAGACATCTCTGTGCTTTCTGGTAATGAAAGGAAAGTGTGTTGTGCGCCTGTGTGTGTGTTGTTCTAATGAGCTGAAAACTGCTTTTGGAGGGGGGGATGTCTGCGTGTGTTCTTGTGCTGACAGAGGGGTGTGTTGCTGGTGTGTGCTCCTTTGCTGAGGAGAGAGTCTGTGTGGAAGCACGTGTGTGTTCTTGTAATCGATGGCAAGTGTGTATTGTGGTGTATGTTCCTGCGGTGAGAGCGCTGGGTGTTTGTGGACACGCCTGACTCTGCTTGTTACCTTTGCCTGGACCCTCCATGTTGTCCATGCTGCGCCCGGGCGTGTAGTCCAGCTTGCACAGCGGCCGTGACAAGTCGTACTCCTCGCTGTCTCCGTCCTCCTCCTCCCCGTCTGTCAGGATGTCTGGTCCCAGATCAGAGGCCAGCGTGCTGGACACGTAGCCCACGGGAGGAGCGGGGGCCTTGGGTGGGAGAGGGCTGCCCTTTATATGCCTGTGTGAAAAGACAAACACACAAAACTAGAACAAAAACCATTGAAACTCCAAGTGAAGGAATTACAATGGTGGAAAAAATAACAAGCAACCAGAGGTAGGGTGATGGACAGAGAAAAATAAAGAGAGAGAGAGAGAGAGAGACAGTGAGTGAAAGGGAGAGAGAAGGTTAAGGAAGAAGAACCCCCTTGAGAAACAGAGAGACCATCTAGTGCCAGACAAGTTCAATAGGGAGAGAGCTAGACTGAATGGAGATCGAATTTAGATTTGTGTTTTGTTCTTGGGTGAGGCCGGCAGCGGTAGTGGGTGCGGGCCGGCCGGGCCAGGCTGAGCAGCGTTAATTCTACGGCAGGGGCGCCACGGCGGCGGCACAATGGGGGCATAATTGGGTTTGTGCCGGCAGAAGAATGGATCGGCCGGCCTGCCTGTCAGCCGCGTGCGCGTTATCTG
>NC_137920.1:61312763-61322763 GCF_963457725.1 Sprattus sprattus
TAAGAGCGATATCCCCGAGGGGGCTGTTTTCAATGGAAATGTAAATACTGCACCACCGCCACCACCCCCCTCACTTTCCCACTTTATTTTACTCTCTCTCCCTCTCTCTCTCTCTCTCATTACTCTCTGGAATTCTTTTTTCTCCTTCTGTCCTTATCTCCCCCCCGTCTCCTAGTCTCCCTATTATGCCTCCGTTCTTCTTTCGTCTCCTCGTTTCTCATTAACACACAAACCGGCGCTCGTAAGGCCACTAAACCCTCAGCGTCGCTGTCGGCTGTCCTCCTTAGCCGGCAGTGGCGAGGCGACGTGACACACAAACCCCAATTTCCCAGCGATTCCCCCAAACCCAGACAGACAGACCCAAACAAAACAGGCAAATATGCACACATGCATATGCAGCCCTTGCCCTGCCCCCCAACAACAACATGGAAGTGCATATGCAAACACACCCAGCAGTCACTCTCTCTCACACACACACACATGAACATACACACCAATATCAGGGACACCACATGAACACAAAAATATGCACTTGCCTCAAACCCATATAACAAGGCTTCAGATATGCCCACATACACAGACACACAGTCAGGCGGCCCATTGTGGGGACAGTCGTGGCCAACCCACCCACTTACCCACAGCACACAGAAATGCTCCCACACACACAAACACACACACACACAGACGCACAACACACACACACACACACACACACACACACACACACACACACACACACACACACACACCAACACAATAGACATACAGCCTCCAAACCACAGTAGCCATCCAACATCCAACCACCACACGTGCCTGCCAGCCTACCGTTAGCACTGCGGCCGTCCGTGAGCGAGTAGCCCAGGCTGGCCATCTCCTGCTGGGCCCGTAGCGAGGCTTTCCAGCGCGGGTCGGGCCGGTCCACGGCCAGCTCGTGGAAGCTGTTGGACTGGAGGATTTGCGTGGTGGCGTAAGGTGTGGCCTGGGAGCCGCGGGCGGGGCTGCTGTAGCCCGCCTTCCCTGTGAAGTCGATGCTGCTATAGATGGCCCCGTCAGACAACATGGTGCCCGTCTTCTCTCCTCCGCCGGCGGGCAGGACGTCTGGGGGATGGAGATGGAGATGGAGGAAGAGAGAGAGAGAGAGAGAGAGAGAGAGAGAGAGAGAGGGCCAGAGAGTGAGTGAGAGGGAGAGGTATGAAGAAAAGGGAAAGAGATAGAGAAACGTGGAGGGAGGCCCAGAGACATGTTGAAAGAGAGACATGGAAAGATAAGGGGAAGACCAGTGAAAGAAACATGGAGGGAGAGGAAGATCCTGGTAAGGCTTTTGAAATCACATCCATCATGACAATCATACATACATACTACATTTGGAGTCAACTGTTCAAGAATGCTTGACAAACATCTACCATCAAGAGACCAGACCGGAGGACTAGCCAGCTTCTGTCGGTGGTCCAAAATCTGGCCAAGCCATGTCTCCTCTGTTTTACCCAGAGCTACTAAAACAACAGTCACTCTGTAAAGGACATAATGGCGAAATGAAACAATAGTGTCGATGGCTACTTAGTTTAGCTGTGCCTTCTGAGAAAAAAAAGCCATTAGGCTGAGCTGATGAGAGTGGAGTGTTTGGGACGGGACAGCTCGGGCCGTGGTGGGGGGGCCTCAGCCCTTAAGGTCAGCCCAGCATGAGAGAGGAGGCTCTGAGCTCTGATTAGCGCTGCCTCCGCTGCTGGCACGGGGAGCAGCACGCGGAGGCCCACGCCGGCTCAAATGAGGTGAGATAAATGAAAGTGATTAGCCCACAGATTCATTATCAGATGGAGGAGGAGGCGCAGTCGGGAGGTGCGCGGGGGTGGCTGGGGAGGAGCCCAGGGAGATGACCACGCACAGACACACACGCGGCGGCTGACCTTCAGATGCTTGCATTCTAACACTCTTAGACACGCACACACACACACACACACAGGCAAACACACACACACACAGGCAAACAAAATTGTGGGCATGCTACCACCCACGTAAATAGAAAACAGAAAACACAGATACACACAAATAGCAACACACACTCACACACACACAAATACAGCCAATATCACACGGATAGTACACACCCACATGCACACACTCCGGATACATAAACTGCAGATACAAGACTTACACACATTTGCACACGACCATTACCCAGGCAAAGATGCATTAGAGTAACAGACGCACACAAACACATTAATCACACTGGGTAAAATGTCTCAGGACCACTGGTGATGTGTGATGTGATTAAAATGTGCCCGACTGTCCTATAAAACACACACACACACACACACACACACACACACAAACACACAAACACACACACACACACACACATCCTAGCTACATTCCTAATCTTATAGTGCATGGACCAGGAGCTCTGAAAGTCACGGTGTGATGTATGTGTGTCCAGGCATACCATAACACAATCCACACTAACTCCATAGACAATCGCACAGTCACACACACACACACTCAGGACTGCATCTCTTTGTTCTGAACAGATTGGGAAGGTACACATATGTATTGTGTCCCACACCTATACCTCCCCTCACACTGAACTTGATGCAGCTGTGGGCCTGCCCAGTTTGGTAGCTAGACACACATCAGGCCAGATCTGAGCCAGTCCCTTTTCCAGAGGAGTCAAGCACTACTTAGTTGTCTGGGGGGCTGAGGGCCTGGGGCCGGGGGTTAGCGGCATGTGACGGCCTGTCACTTCCAGTGCAGTGGGACTCCCACCTGGCTGAAATATTCATCATGCTCATGAATGTATGCAGGCTGGATCACGCCGACGTTCTCAGGGAACCTGACCCATGACCTGGAGCTCCTCTCCAAAGGGCCTGGAATAGGTGTGTAACTGTGTGTGAGTGTGAGTGTGTGTGTGTGTGTGCACCTGTACATGCATGTGTGTACGTGTGTTCGTCTTTCATGAGTATGTGTACGTATGTGTAGGCCAGCTTGTGTGAATTTGGCTGTTGTATCTGGAGTTTGTGTATGCAGGTCTGTGGGTTTTGCAGCCACATGTGTATCCAATGAACGTGTGTGTGTGTGAGAGAGAGGAAGTGTTGAACTGAGCTTGTGCATATTCATTGGGTCGTGAACAGAGTGTGTGTTCTTACCTCCGCGGCCGTAGTTGGCGCGGTCTTTGGGAGCCCCCAGGGCGCCGTTGGCAGGCAGGCTGGTGGAGGGCCAGGAGTCAGCAAGCCAGGGGAACCCTGGGTCCCCTGCCTTCAGCAGGCCAGGGCGACTACAGGGAGGAAGAAAGAAGGAAAGAAAAGAAAAGAAAAAGAGAGAGAGAAAGAAAGAAAGGTCAAGACAGGAGAAAGACAGAAGTTGGGCAGAGAGATGGGGGGAGAGATAAGGAGGTGAAGTAGGAAAAGAAGAGAAAGAGAACAGCATGTAAGAACAGATTTAGCTTTACCCATTACTTTTGTGGAAGACACTGGACAAGAGAGAAGCAGCAGGGCTTGTGGATAAAGCTCATCGAACATGTGTGTTTGTAGGTATGTGTGTGTGTGGTGTGTGTGTGTGTGTGTGTGTGTGTGTGTGTGTGTGTGTGTGTGTGTGTGTGTGTGTGTGTGTGTGTGTGTGTGTGTGTGTGTGTGTGTTTCTTTGCCTGTGTGGCCTCAAGCACAGCAGTACAGCACATAGTAAACAAGCAAACAGAGAGACATAAACAACTGACAACTCTACAAATCACGCGTTGCACACACACATACACACACACCCTGCAGAGAACTGCCCACCTCCCCCCAAACAGCCCAACATTAAATCTCCTTTAGAGCTCGCCACAATAATAATTTACTCTCCAGATTCAGAGCCACGCTGCCAGTGAGCCTCTATGCTGGGATGAGAAGGTAGTCTCCATGGTAACTAGAGAAACCCCAAAGCCTATTGGCTGGTTAAGCAACTGCATCGTTGGTGATTCACAAAAAAAGAGAGAATGTCTATCCTATTGTCCAGCAAATACTGCTGAAAGGGCTAAAGTGCCGCAATCCAGTCTGTTTTCCATGTGTGTGTGTGTGTGTGTGTGTGTGTGTGTGTGTGTGTGTGTGTGTGTGTACGTACTCTGTGTGTTCTTTTTGTATGGTGCAAATAGAAGAGACTAAATGGAGAGTCTAGGCTCACACATGGCTTGGTCTGATGTCTACTGGAAGCAGCAGCCCACAAACACCACAGTCCCCTGAGCCTGTACAGGCACACACACACGCACACACACACACACACACACACACACACACACACACACACACACACACACACACACACACACACACACACACACACACACACACTCACACACTCACACACAAAGAGAGGTTTATTCACCTCTGGGCCATGGGAGCACAGATGTGTATTGCCCCTAGTGTGTGTGTGCATGTCTGTCTGTACACTCTACACTCACTACTAAACCTACACACACACACGGACACACACACACACACTCACAGGTATGGCACATGTGGCCTTGGTTTAATGGTTGGATGGGGGTGAAGGGTGGTTTTATTTTTAGGTGCACATTTGTTGATATGTTTTTTTGGGGGGCTTTTGGCTAGGTTTGCCTGCTCAGGTGTGACAAAGGTGAGAATGGAGAGAGCGTTGAAGAGAAGAAAATAGTGTCTGTGAGTGAAAGAAATGATGCGCGATGGAGAGACTGAGAGAGGGAGAGAGATGGATAACAAGCGATCATACTCCTATGGGAACTCCCCCTTCCCTGACTTAAGAGTCCCTGTCATCCGTAGATTCACCAGGAGGAGAAAGAGAGTTTATCGGTAAAAAAGGAAGGTGGAGGGAGGCGGGGAAAAAAAATTCTCCAATGACACAGTGTCGCCAGAAAATGTCCCTGTACAAAACGGAAACACTTTGAAGCCAACAGAGCTCCACATTTATTTATTTTTTAGCTTTTTTACCTGGAAACGTATGAAAGGAAGAAGGATGTCCCACTGGGATAAATTACTCTGACCAGCCCCATTTGTATGGAGCTGGGTGAAAGTGAGAGAGAGGGGGGTAAAACCTGGGGCCTTAGTCCCTGGGGTAATTATCTGCCTTCATGCTTACACATGCTGGCGCCTGGATGGCACTGGCCCCGGCGACAAGCGAATGCATCACTTCCTGTGGTAGCGGCGTAGCCGAGGTACACGTGCCTCCCTGCCTGGTGCAGGATAAATGGGCGAATAAAAAACCTGCCCGGCCGCATTAATTGTTTCTGTTAATTCCGGACAGGCAGATTTATTAGCCAATCGATCGATATGTCACGCACAGCGTGCGCGTGTCAGACTTGCACAAGCTGCCGCACCTTGCACTTACTCATTCACTCTCAGACACACGCACACACACACACACACACACACACACACACACACACACAATGGAAGAAGTAATCAGTCATCCTCACACACGCACACAAATCTCAGAGCCACACTGCTGTATGGATATGGACTCTTCACGGACACACACAACAGAGAAAGGTCAGTTCTGATGAAGAGGCTTCAGCTGACGTGACGCGTGCGAATGTGAAATGGGATCTGATCTTCCCTTTCTCCACAGTGAAAATATGATTTAATGTTTCAGCATAACATCACTCATTCCACACGTACTCTTCCGGAGTCATTACTGTAAGGGAAGAAGGCTGGGTTTGAGTGGGGGATGTGCTTCACACGATCACTCCACGGGTCAATCGACACAGCACTTAGAAAATGCTGGCAAAAGCTAAAAGATTTTGTGCCACTTCAAATTTGATGTTTTGTATTGCACCAACTGGGTAAGAGTCAACTAATTATTTTTTGACTGACAAAACAAACAAGAACAGGACTAACCCATTCAGCCCAGGACCACATGCTGCCATATTACGCTTTTAAGACTTAAACCGGACACCTTCCTTAAGGGCTCATTGGATTTTCTAAGTTATCAGTAAGAATTCAGACAAATGCATTTGTAGCACAGGAATGTGTACAGCATCTGTGGCTCTTCATTGGTGTTTGCAATGTACAGATGGGAGATGAATTTGAGCCGGTGTCTGTTTGGATGGGGCCCTTATCTCCTCTACGGGTCGGAACTCTTAAAAGCTGTTGTCAGGATAGATGCATCACATGCTGGAAATGTCACTGCAGACAGACCCCAGAGAGACAGGGGGATAGACAGTTTAAGTGAGAGAGATGAAGAGAGAGAAAGAGTAAGTGAGGATGAAATAGAAAAGGGAGGGTAAGATAGAGTAAGAGGAGAGACAGGGAGAGAGACAAAGTGACAGAGAGAAAAGAGAGAGTGGTAGACATATCCTCACCTTCCATTTCCCAGTAAGTCTCGATCTCTCTGGAACGTCACTGTGATCCCATCGGACCCATCCGGAACATGGCAGAAAGAACATGAGAGAGCAGAGTAGAGGAGAGCACAAGGTTACACTTAGAACAACGCAACCGCACTTGTTCCTCAATTATTGAAAGAACTAACTGGAGTAAAACACAGTTGACATTTAATGTGCTGTTTCTCTCTAGCATAAGTAATGCAAGGGAGAGAGAGAGAGAGTGACAGAGAGAGAGACAGAGAGAAAGTAAGAGAGAGCGAGAGAGCGAGAGAGAGAGAGACAGAGACAGAGACAGAGACAGAGAGAGAGAGACAGAGATACAGAGAGAAAGAAAGTCAGAGAGAGAGAGAAAGAGAGAGAGACAGAGAGAGAGAGAGAGAGAGAGAGAGAGAGAGAGAGAGAGAGAGAGAGAGAGACCAGATAACGACTGACTCTGAGACTGATCTGGGCCAGAACAGGGCCGTATCTGACCCAGAGTTAGACACTATCTTGAAAGCGTTTGAGTGAATGGACGGGACAAATGGCCAGTACCTGCGCGAGTAAAGGTGAAGGATTGAACTGTAAAACAAAACACGACAGAAAGAAAGAAACAAAGAGAAAGAAAGAAAGAACAGTCATTACAACTCAGCCTGTACTCCAGGTCACACTTGCAGATGATTGGCAGATGATTCTAATTGATGAACCCAAACACCACACACGCACATGACAGCCCACACAGATTAACACATGTAAATGCTTTAGTACGACAGAACATTTCCATGGGATTCCAGCTAGTGGCTCTCATGAAATCTTTCCAACAATGCAGCCTGCCTCGGTGACAGACATGTAAACATGACTCACAGGGCATATAGAAAAGAAAGGAAAAATTGTCTTTACGTTCAAAAAAACTGAATTAAACAGATCTGAAGGGGCAAAAATGTACCCACCCCCACCATATGAAGAGAAGGATTAGAGCCCAGGTGATATATATATATACATCGAGCGAATCGAGATAGAATTAGGTAATCGCCATGGTTTCCACTCTGGCCACTGAGGCGTGGTGATAGCAATACATATTGTAATGAGTCTAATCCACAGCTACACGGTGTAATAACCCCCCAGGGAAGATTGGAGAGTGGCAAAGCATTACATTCTCCCTGTGCCCAGGAATGCACTTAGCTGTAATGCATGAGCAATATGGGCCACCGTCGCCAAGCAATGAAAAGGGTCACCACCCATGCCTGGATTTTGAAAATGAGCACATTTGATGTTTTTTTTTTTTTTTGCTTTGTTTTGAGAGAGAGAGAGAGAGAGAGAGAGAGAGAGCGAGAGAGACAAAAAAACATGTATTTTGATGGGATTGTGTTCATGGTCGATGCACATAAAGTAAGTAAATAACATATTATGGTAAGCAGCACAACACACCACACTTAAAGGAGAGATGTTTTTTTTTTTTGTCTTGATTGTTGTTCATGCTCCAGAAAGTGTGGAGTGTGCTTCTTCTTTAATGTGAGTGATTTATGTTGAGTACAGAACAACCCTGCATGCATGACCCCCCCTCCCTGCCCAAGGGATTGCCTCCTCAGTCTCCAGCCTCCGTGTTGAAACCTACTCGACTATGGGTGTAGGGGTTTTAGGGTTGGGGGTAGGGGGGGGGGGGGGTCGTCTGGGCTCTTGTATACCCCAGACATAAGCGCATAATTCAATATAAGTGAGTGGGTTCTTTTTTGCCTAACTTTCTCAAAATCAAAAGGGCTCCATGTAATATCAAAATTGAATGTCTTAACAAAAAAATCTAGAGAACAATGTATAGACTTTGTGTATTAGACTTTGCTCTCTAAATGGCTACTTCGATGGCGAAAGAAATTCTATAAAAATAATCAAAACCAAAATCAGTTCTAAATCAGCTGTTAAGACAGAGCCCTCTGTAAAGGTTTTACTCCCCCTGAGGTGAGCCCAATCACACAAGCAGTGCCTCGGTATCCAGAGGCTCCCATACCTGCGTAGTTGCTCAGGCCCTTCCTCTTCTTCCTCCTCCAGTAGAGCCAGGCGCTGAAGCCCATGAGCACGATCCAGCACGCCCCGCCCAGCCCCGCGATGAAGGCGGGCTGCTTCACCACGTCTGTGATGCTGTTGGCTCCCTCGTCGCCCGTCATCACATCCTGTAGCTCGGCACCTATCGGGAGACAGACGTCAATCACAGCTGTGCGCTGCTGAAAAAGCCCCACCCCACCCCATGACTCTCTCTCTCTCTCCTCTCTCTCTCTCTCTCTCTCTCTCTCTCTCTCTCTCTCTCTCTCTCTCTCTCTCTCTCTCTCTCTCTCTCTCTATCTCTCTCTCTCTCTCTATCTATCTATCTATCTCTAGCTCACGCTCTTTCTCTCTATCTCTCTCTCCACATCTCCATGCTAAATCACATCAGATCAGTGGACAAGAAAGACCAATTAAAATATATGGGCGCCAGTCTATTTTTACTAATAGGATTATACAACATGAAATGAGCAAAATCAGAACAACAAAAGGGCTCTTCAGTCGAGCGGCCACACCGCGCTGTCACCGTGACCATCATCTTGTAACGAGGCGTCCTACTGAACTCAATCTTTGCTGTGTTTTTCATTGGCAAATGACACCGAAGACCAGAGGACAAGATCAACACCCAGAAGGCACTGTCTGTAAGCAGATCTAATCAATCAAACAGGCTGGCCATCAATTTGAATCTCCAGATTTCCAGATTTCCAGGGGAAAATCTGGAGGGGGGACTAGGGGTGTTTTTTGTGTAGTTGATGCCAGAGGTATAGGTTGTAGGGACTATGTGTGTGTGTGTGAGTGTGTGTGTGTGTGTGTGTGTGTGTGTGTGTGTGTGTGTGTGTGTGTGTGTGTGTGTGTGTGTGTGTGTGTGTAGGTGTGGGAATATATTGGGGGAGGCAGTTGACATTGGAGAAACCACTCGAGTTTGATTTCCTGGTGCAGCTACTGTGCTGTGAAATTAGATTCACAGTCTCGAAGGCAAGCAAGCAAGCGAGTGCGAGCCCCCAAGCGTCGTCATAAGCCTCTACCCCCAGGGTCGCCCCCTGCCTCTCCCCTATTCCTATCCCCATCTCCCCATACCCTCTCCCGGGCCGCCCCCTCCCTCTCCCCATCTCCCCATACCCTCTCCTGGGCCGTTACGGATGTTACCCAGCCCTAGCAGTCAGCAGAAACAGAGGGAGGTGAGAGCGGATCAATACTATCGATGCGCTGAGTATTTATCCGTCCCATTCTTCAGCCATTTGATAGAATGTGATGGGATGATGCGTCTGTGCAATAACACTGACTACAGTGATGGCGCACTGCCGCTCAAACTTATTGAGAGGTGGATTATTGATATGGTTAACGGCATTCCGCACAATGACGCTGGACAATACGTTAGATGAAATTCTATTGATTTTTGCGTTCCGATTGATTGCTATGGAAGGGAAAAAAAGAGGGGTATATAAGTGGAAAAAGAGCTCGACTTGGAAAACTCAACTAGCCTGCAGGAGTACATATGTAATCTTTAGTAAAGGAGCAAATTCTCCTTCCCATGAGTTAGAATCTGATAAATGATTCCCTGGGCGTCTCTCTGACTTTCACTGATGAATCCCTCCGTTTTCCCTTTGCACAGATAAATGACCCGAAGGATCCAAGAGAAGCTACTCTATTTTTTACTCTCCTTTGATG
>NC_137920.1:61327763-61332763 GCF_963457725.1 Sprattus sprattus
GCACACACACTGAGGTACACACACACACACACATACGCACACACGCACTCACACACACACACACAAACATACACACAAACACACACACACACACACACACAAACATACACACAAGCACATACACACACTCAACGCATCAAAAGCACACATCAACCTGAATGTAGACATAACCTTTTCAACATCACACAGGGATGCTCTAATTAGGTTCCATGCAGTTAAATCTCTGTGGTTTCCATCAAGGGCCATAGCATTACGCTACACTGCCAGACCATGTCCCCTGATCAAGGGAGACTTGGCACGACCAATGACACTGCATCAATATTACAGGACCATCATGCTACCACTGTCATATGTACTTACACACACACACACACACACACACACACACACACACACACACACACACACACAAACACACATAAACACACACATGTATAAATATATTGCATGCACTCAGTATGCATTCAGTTGCAAATATAAACACACTCAAACCACTTTGTAAAGATGAACAGTTACATATACATGTATTCCCCCACACTCAATTTCACACACAACACACATAAACTAACACACACACTCTGAATACTGTTGCGCTGGACTGAATTATGCATGTGCGATCTAAAATGAAAGCCTCTTACAGCCACGTACAGTGATGAAGGAGATGCTAATAAGGCCATTAGTTGTGTGATAGATCTCTGGCTCTGGGTGTGTGACCTACTGCAGTGGGGCTGAGCATGCCAAACATCAACCTCCATCCCTAATCCTCCACTCCTGCAGGGAAACCTCCACATAAACATCTAGGGCAATGCTGAGAGCTTACAGGTAAGCAGGATACAGGAGTGGTGTTTTTCTGATGGGACTCTTCTAGAAATAAGTGGCATTTGAAATGATTAGTACTGTGTTGTGTGGGGTGTTATATACCACATATACCACAGAGGTCACTCGAGGAGGAAGAGTGACACAAATTTGACCAGCCCGAGCTACAACCCCCACTCTCTATGCAAGGCCTGGCCCATGGAGGTTCCTCTATCCTGGGCAAGCTCAAAGAGACACCCCCCCCTCCATGGAGACCCACTGGTCCATCTCAGCCCTCACCGCCATCAAAGCCCCACAGTATGGGGGCTCTGGCACTCTCTACACCACAGGGGGAGGAGACAGGCAGCCTCCCATACCAGAGCCCCAACTGGGCAGAGAATGGCTGCTCCCGATGCCAAGGCCAGAGGTGGCTCTCGTCCAAGCTAGAAATGTGTGCATTCACTGGGCTGTGAGCTGCTTTCGATAAATACATATAGAGAGAGAGAGAGAGTGAGTGAGTGTTTGTGTATGTGTGTGTGTGTGTGTGTGTGTGTGTGTGTGTGTGTGTGTGTGTGTGTGTGTATGTGTGTGTGTGTGTGTGTGTGTGTGTGTGTGTGTGTGTGTGTGTGTGTGTGTGTGTGTGTGTGTGTGTGTGTGTGTGTGTGTGTGTGTGTGTGTTGCATTTGTGTTTCTAAATCCATGAAAATGAAAATGTCAATTTTGCGTGGGTTTCAATTGTTCATATCCGTATTATGTTTTGTATAATTACCTACATAGACTATTATCCTAATTGGGTAGTTATCCACCTGATGTGTGCCTCCATTTCAAACATGGAATTGAAAATGTTTCTGATGTCAGGTTCATATTCCAGAGAGGTGCCTTACCTTCCTCATTGGTGCGAGCGGTCATGGATTCGCTGTCGGCTCCCTGAAACTCGTAGAAGTAGGGGCGGACCTTGATCTCATACACCACTCCCTTCTTCAGGTCAGTCAGAGTGATGTCACGCTCGGAGGGGACCTTCAGGTCCTGACTCTGCCAGGCCCCGGGAGAGGGTAGCCCTGACGTTTGCCTGTACAAAACCCTGTAACCTTGGATAAACTGGGAGGGGTTCTCCACCTGCAGACATGAAAGTGAAGACATACAGAGATTACATAGGATTAGACATAATCGTGTGATTTGGCATGAGTGTATACAAAAAAAAAAAAAAATGTATTGGTAAAAAAAAACTAAAAGACCACTTGTTCAGGTATATCAACCTTATGTAACAGCTTCAAAGCGGATGGCATGGTAAACACTACAGCTGGTGACACCTGTTTCGAACAGCTTGTGTGGATGCATGGAGATGCCTCTCTGCCTTAAGACCTGCACCGACTGCAAGGTATAGCTGCACTCATTTGGCTGAAGGGCGGGTGGAGGGTGGGGTGCAGCATAACTCTCCGTAATGCCTTGTTAACAGGAGCTGAAGCAAGTGAAAGCTTTTATAGGCGAAATAAAGCAGCTGTTTACCGTCAGCCCCGTCCAAATAAATCAGCAGCCACGCGCACCCAACGCTAGGGTGTGTTTAGATTTCATTAATGGAATGAACCGGGAGCCTAAAAGCTTTGTGCAGCTCCCCCCCCCCCCCCCCCCCTCCCAACCGCCCCCGCTTCTCTCTCTAATATAATTGATTGGACTCCAGTGGAGTTCTCTGCTCTTAGATATCCACTAATACGGGCAGTGGCACGTCAGTTACCTTGAAAAGGTTTGATAACTCATTCCACATCCCCTTGAGCTCAGGCTGGTAATGGAGACACACTAACCTGCTTTTACAGGTGGCGTCCAGTTTTGCTGTTACTTTGCAATAACAACTAGAAAAGTGATGCGCTAAGAGGGATATTGTTCAAACGGGCTGAAAATTGGAATGATTTAGAAGCACATAGAGAAGAGATGGTGAGGACCAGTGAACACCATTGGGAGGCAAAAAAACAGAAGATCCCATTGGAGTTTATTTTGTAAGTAAGAATGGTGAACAGGTCAGCCATTCGGCGACACGTTCAAACAAAAGCTCTCATCCTTCATGCCGAAGCCCTGGGCAGCCTCCAATACAAACAGAAAATAATATTAAACTGTCATCTAGCCGCTGGTGCATGCAGCACTGTAGCATATGGCTAGTGTGTGTGTGTGTGTGTGGGTGAGTGTGCATGCAACTGTGTGTGCGTGTGCAAGTGTGTGTGAAGGGGCTTTTTCGTCATTAAATAACACCCTAGAGAAAGCAGATGGGACACCCTGCCAAAAAAAAGAGAAAAAAAGAAGAGAGTGGGGGAAAGAATAATAACCGTCAGATAAAGAGCTGACTGCAAACAGCTTCCAAAAGAGGGAGCACAACATGTTGGGCTAATGGTGATCTATTTGTTCCTGGGAAAAACATTTGTCTTAATTCAGGCGTCACCCTAAACGATCGGAGATTAATGATGTGCCAGCTGTCGTGTGATGTCCTGTTTACTTGTCTAAAGTTAGCTTCAGCTCCCCTTTCTCTCTCCCTTTCTCTCTCCCTCTTTCCATGTCTCTCTCGGTCCCCTAGAACAGGATGCCAAACAAGCCATTTGCAATTCTGCACAAAAAAGGACAACACAAAAACTTCTGGAAACTCAAAATGCAGCGCAAATACATATCTGATGGGTCAAACTTAGAATGACGCATCTGAATCACACATAGAAGGATCTTTTTCACACGGATTGTCCACTGCTCGAGTTCTAACACAAATATCTGGCATTTAGTGTTAAGTTTGGTCTGTGCAGATCTTAACTGTTTCATACCTTGTACATGTGGTATGGAATGCCAACCTTACCAATCTAGTGCGACATGAGAGCTACTCACCGTCCAGGTGACACGCACGGAGGAGGAGCTGAGCACCACAGGGTTGTGCATGCTCACCACCACATCCCCCAGCTCCTGCTGCACACGCCGGTGGTCCACTCCTTGCACCGGGGGGCTGATATCTGAAGCACAGACAGGAGAGGGACCATAGGGTTTGCTGCATCACCGGTTACCTCAAATGTTCACATGTATACCTGATCAGGTAACATAGGCATATTGTAGGGGCACCTCACATGGACTTTGTCCACGCTACATTTGATTAACACGCAGACTCAGGCATCATCATCATCATCATCATCATCATCATCGTCGTCATCACCATCACCATCAACTGATCATTTTGTCAAGTGTTATATGGTATGTGACTGTCACTAATACTTTCATAGCTTAGAACTGTGATTATATGTTAAGATTTCAAATCATCATTGACAAGAATTGAGAGACTCATCACTTAGTTTTATGGATACAATTATCAAATATTGACCTGTGTAGGAGATTAAACAGGTAATCTCCAATGTCTTTCAGAGAAACATATTTGCATTAGTCCTGGTGATGAACTATTCATAATAATGACTAGTATGATTATTCTAAGTCTTAATCATGCATAGTCTGTGCGGATAGGGAAGGCTAGCCTCCCACTGTTGTGGCCTGGGGAAGGTACCTTTGGTGCGGACGGGGTCGGACATGGGGCTGGGGTCTCCCAAGCCCTGGGCATTGACGGCGCGGATGATGAACAGGTAGACGGTGTTGGGCCGCAAGTCCTTTACTGTGAACTGAGTGCTCTTCACATGGTCAGCTACCGTCTGCCAGCTGTTACTCACCAGCTGCCTGCAGAGGGAATAGGGGAAAGAGTGAGAGAGAGAGAGAGAGAGAGAGAGAGAGAGAGAGAGAGTGAGAGTATTATCACCTCCAGCCATAGGTCCAAGTTACGCCATATGTACAATTAATCATAACACTCTGATCTCCGTGGTCTGCAGGCATTACTATCATCTAGTGGGTCTACTATCAACAGTGGGTCATTGAATCATTCTGAATGGGTTGCGAAGTGTCTGTGTTCATTCAGAATTGTAATGACCTTTGTAGAAAATATTTGAACAGTAGCTTTTCATTTTGAAATGGAAAAAGTTGAGTCTTGATGCAATTCTCATGCATCAAGCACAAAGGGAAAAGGAAGCTCTCGGAAACAAGCTAATTTGATGGAGAACATATAACGTGAAGTTTGAATCATTAAGTTGGACAAAAGAGATAACTTGGCAATGTGGTAAAAAAATCTGATGTCAGACTTCTGCGAATGTGCTATGTATGCCGGTATGAAAGCAGGCCCTATGTTTATGTTTATGTTTATGTGT
>NC_137920.1:61337763-61357763 GCF_963457725.1 Sprattus sprattus
CGCTAATTACAAGGTGTGGATTAAGAACGCCTCGCCGAGGGGGCTAATTAGCGTGGCTTCTTCACGGCACCTCTCAACACATTCACACCCTCCCCTCTTTCTATCCTCTCACTCTCTCTCTCTCTTTCTCTCGCCCATTCTCTTTTTCTCTCACTCATGACAATAACTTAAGCTGCCTTAATGGCCGCAATTTTTATCCATGCGCTTCCGTATCCTTCCTTCAAGTACCAGAACCCCAATGGAATGATGGCTCTGCTTAGCAGTGGCTCGCTCATTGATGGTGTTACAGTGGCAGCTATACTGGAATCTAGTTAATCTCCCACAGGGTGCCAATGCATTATCTTCAGTTGGTCTGAATTATGCCATCTTTCCTGCACTCATCCCTTCCTCCGTGACACTCTCTTCCATCTCTCCTACCCTCACTCACTCTCTTTTTCCATCTCTCCTTCCCTCTCTCGCTCTCTTTCTCCATCTCCTCTTCCCTCTCTCTCGCTCTCTTACTCAATCTCCATCTTCACTCACCAATACCAATTTATATGCACAGCTATCCAGCAATCCCCGCTTTGAGGCCAAAGCTCTCCATCTTTGGAGGAAAAAAAGGGCCCTGAACAGATGTTAATTCAATAATGTCCGAGAGAGTGGAGGCCAAGAATCGAATGAAAAGGAAGTAGAAAACAGCTCCCGCTTGGCAGCCTGCGAGCACTTAAGATAATGATACTCCTTTTTTCCGGGGGAGAAGTGGGTGTAAATGTATGTCTCTCCGTCCGAGGGTGAGTGTTAAGTTTGACAGTTCTCACTCTTTTTTCCATGTCCCTGTCTTCCCTAGACTCTGTGGCCAAGAACTGATGTAACGCAACGGCAGGGCCGCCACTTGATTGATTTGCCGAGCCGCTCACCGGGCGCTCACCTCGGCGAAATGAAAAAGCCGTTCCAGACGTTCCACAATGGTTGGCTGCATTTTGTATTAGCTGCTATTATCGACACTTGGAAGTTTCTTTAGGGCGTACACCTGCATTTACAAAAGCAGTGCTCTACATGCATGTGAGTGTGTGTGCATGTTCCCATATGTGTGCGTGTGTGTGTGTGTGTGTGTGTATGTGTGTGTGTGTGTGTGTGTATGTGTGTGTGTGAGGGCGGGAGGGAGACATCAGCTCTGTTACTGTACATCGACCTTAGATTTTCCTGCCCCCAAAGACCAGCTCAGCACGCCTTTAGCTTTTACAAGTGAATCCATCCAGTGGTGTAGTGGTCCCTGGAGAAGTGGGTATACTCTTATTTTTTTCAAGCAGCCCATACAGCACAGGATAAACGCCCTGTTTTGAGAAGTGGGTATAGGCAATGCTGATTGAAAAATAAGTGGGCCTGCGTATACCCTGGACTACACCACTGAATTCATCCCTCTGAAATAAACCCAACCCCAGTATAGATCATAAGCATCACATGTCTGGTTGGGTGCAGGTTGCCTCCTACCATCGGAAACCTCCAGCAGGGCTTTGGCTAGGATGCTGCCGGCCACGGTGAGGGCCTGGCAGATGTAGTAGCCGGCGTCGACGCGCTGCACAGAGGCAATGGTCAGCTCCCCACTCTGGGACACGGAGAAGTGGCTGTCCGGCTGAGAAGGCTGGCTGGGGAAGAGCAGGCTCTGTGCATGGAGGGGGGATCAGATGAGATATTCACATTTACATTTAGTCATTTGGCAAAGGCTATGAGCAAGTGCCCCTTACATGTAAGAAAAAAGCTGTATGACCAAGAAACATTGAAAGCAAACTGCAGTTAAACAGCCTCCGTGTTGTTAGGACCAGATAAGCAAGAGAGTGGGCAGGAAGATTTTTATCTAATCATACTGATGTGTGTGTATGTATATATGTGTGTGAATGGCAGCCCCTAAACAGGACTGGAGAGCAGTTACAGCAGCTATAGCAGCCACAGATCAAAGTCCTTAATATTCTGTGCTAGTAGTGGCGTGTTTTTGAGGAAGAATACTGTAATCCTAATCATCTCTCTGTACAGAGGGATGTGAGTGATCTGCAGTGAATGTGGCTGCTTTGATGGCTGCCGAAACAGAAATAGAAGCAGCTATTAGGTAAAGGAATGCCACTGTTCTTAGTGTGTTACGATCCCAACATTTTTGCACCTTCAATTTGTTTGCCTATTTATTATAATTCAGTTAAGACTATCGATTTGATTCACTGTAACTATGCATATAGAAGTAGAAAGCATGTGTATAAAGCAAAACCTTGTGTGTGTGTCAGTGTGCATGTGTGTGTGTGTGTGGTGGTTGATCATTAAGTGTGGGCAGCTCTTCTGTCCCACTTCCCTATTCTCTCCTTCACAGTTCATCAGAGGCTTCTTTCATCTGCTAGGGTACTGAGTAATTAACATGTAGAGTGAAAGAGAGAGAGAGAGGGAGAGAGAGAGAGACAGAAATGGAGGTGACATACAGAAGGCCAACGAGAATAAAGAAATAAAGAATGAAGAAAGAGAAAAACAGACACAGGAGATGTAGAAAGAGAGGATGAAGATGGTGGTGGTGGTGATGACAACGTCGATGATGATGATGATGATGATGATGATTGCGGTGCTGATGACGAAGCCTTCCGGTGCCGTGATCTTAAACACTGTCCCCTCTCAGCCTCAGGATAGCCATCTCTGCGTCTCCTTTAATGAGATTCTTTCTCATCTTAACTCCTCCGAGCGACCGCGGCGCAGGAGAGGATAGGCATTAGCCCTGATTCAATTACACCTAATGACTTTAATGCGCTAAATTAATGTTTGCTTTTGACAAATGACCTCCAGAGCCCGGGCGACACGCTGGTGATGACCACTTCATTATCCGCTGGCGCCACGGGAAAAGGGACCCGGGGCACCACTTACACACACACACACATGCCTGCTGGATTTACCAAAATGGCCTCCTCTTTGAAGTGAGTGTCAGAGAGATTGGAGAGAGGCAGAGGGATTTGATGGCAGCTCTTCTGTCTCATAACTATTCCTGTTTGTGTGCACTAATGTGTGACTGTATAGGCTGCACACACACACACAGTCCCTCACATAAAGATAGACATACATACTATACACATAGATCAATCATATACAGACTCCACCCAACCAATCTACAAACTTGATACTACATACAGCAAATACCTTAAAAAAAACACATACAGTATAACACATATACTTACACACACACACACACAGACACACACACACACACACACACACACACAAACACACTGCTTACCTGGCTCCCCTCTCTTTGCCAGAAGACGGTAGGCTGTGGGTTCCCTTTGGTCTCGCAGGGGAAGTTTGCCGTGTGACCCTGAGCCACTATCTGGTCCCGTGGCCGCACCACGAACTGGGGTGCCTCTGTAAGGTCAAAGGTCAAATGGAACACAACATTATCACCCCTGCTGTTTTTTTGAATGGTGGGGGTCACTACAGGTCACTTGCGACTGGACTCTACACGAGGAGGAGAGGAGAGGAGAGGTGTGTGCTGAGCTAACATGCATACTGTGAGAGGCACGCCTCCGCAAGCTTCATCCAGAGCATGATTGGGGCCTATTGGTGCAAGCAGGGGAGTCTATGGTGGTCAAATATAGGAACAAGCAAGGTTTCATTTGTTTCATCCCAGTCCTTTTCCATAACCAATCCTAATACCTTCCAAAGTGAAAAAAAAAGATACTACAGTAAAACATTAAAATAATAATTTGGAAAAATGATTCAGTATGTTACTTTTTTCTCAGTGTTTCATGCAGGTTCTGTGTGTCATGCAATTGTGCTTCTCACTCTAGAGGTCTGTGTGGATTTCAATAGGAGCTCCAAGCCAGAAGCCATGTGTGTATTTGTGTGTATTTGTGTGTATGTGTGTGGGAATGACTGAGACACTGTAACAGAGATCAAGTGTGTGCATGATTAGTGAGTAAGTGAGTGAGTGAGAGATCATGTGTGTGAGAGTGAGTGAGTGAGTGAGTGGGTGAGTGAGTGGGTGAGAGATCATGTGTGTGAGAGTGAGTGAGTGAGTTAGTGACAGAGAGAGAGACACAGAGACAGAGAAAGAAAGAGAGTGAGTGAGAGAGAGAAAGATCATGTATAAGTAAGTGAGTGTGTGTATAAGAGTGAGTGAGTGAGTTCAGGTGTGACTAGGTGAGTGAGAGGATTGAGTAAGTGTGTGAATGAGTGTGTGGTTGACTGACCGAGTGAATGAACACGTGATGGTGATTAACTATTGCAGCACATTCATAGTGGGATTGGCCTTTCAAAAAAAGGATGGGTACTTACCCACCGGACGGGCTGGTAACAGAACAATGGATTGAGTGAGGAGGGAACGAATGAGACGAAGGAGGGGTGGAAAAGAACAGAAGGGAAAGAAAAAAAAATGAAAATCAGAATGAATGAATGCATGTGGTGTCTGGCACATAACTCCATCGAGAGGAGAGGTAGAGGAGCAGTTTGGGGGGGGGGGGGGGGGGGGGGGTTGGGGGGGGGGTCACCATGGCAACTTGGAGGCATGGCACTCATAACTTAATCTCTCCAGGGATCATATAAGAGGTATTCAGAAACTAGACTTGTCATGTTTGAAGTACTATACCAATGAAGCATAATCCTCAAATATGCACAATGTAAATATAAATGCACATGGTTGTAAAACACTCGAACACCAAAACCCAAGGTCAGCATATCCCAGTTGGCACATTCATGGCCACACCACTTCAACAGCAACAACAACAAAACCTGACTCCGTTTCAATATGACTCTACTGCGTGTGCAGGCCATGAAAAGAGCATTGAAGCATGCGTATCCATATTGACCGTGAGATATTATATTCTATCACCCCTCAATACTCTGCTATCTGTCCCTCCCCAGTTGCCCAACCAGCCCCCACCCCTGTCTCCAAAGCCCCATGTGTACCACTGAAGCCTGAGCCAGGGCTGATGTGATTCTGTGATTAAATGCATGAGGGACTTTGAAAAGTTGAGACCTGGTTCAGGTGAAGAGCTGAACTGTTATTAAGCTCCTCATCTCTCAGACACAGCAGGGGTTATGTATCTGTGTGTGTGTGTGTGTGTGTGTGTGTGTGTGTGTGTGTGTGTGTGTGTGTGTGTGTGTGTGTGTGTGTGTGTGTGTGTTCACCTTGCACCTGGATTTAGTATGTGTGGGTCTGTGTGTGTTTGTAAGGTCACGGTCTACCTGGATTTTCTGAGTGTGTGTGTGTGTGTGTGTATGGGGGGGGGGGGGTATTCACAGTGTACATATATTGTGTGTGTGTGTGTGTGTGTGTGAGTGTGTGTGTGTGTGTGTGTGTGTCTGTGTGTGTGTTTGTGTATTTGTCAGGTCACAGTGTACCTAGATTTTCGGAAAATGTGAAAGTGAGTGAGTGTGTGTGTGTGTGTGTGTGTGTGTGTGTGTGTGTGTGTGTGTGTGTGTGTGTGTGTGTGTGTGTGCGATCACATATGTGTGTGTGTGACTGATCGGGGCTTAGGACCCCCAGCACGAGAGGAATGACACACGCACAGGTGGGGGGTAGGGAGCTGCAGCAGACAGGGCTAAGCCCAGCTGAGATAAATCAACTGCCCCTCAAATAAAGCTGAAAGCTCTGTCTGACACACACCCTGATCCTCTGCAGCAGGTGCCACTGGGAACTCACACTCAAACCAGACGGCTGCTCCAGGGTAAAACAACCGCCATTTTACAGCACTCGTCACTACACACAAAAAAAAGCATCATATGCTACCTACCATGAGGGATTCCTGTCGTGATATGTCACACTGAGTGAAAGAGTTCATATCTGACTTCCTGTTTTGTGTGTGTTTGTTTTTGTGTGTCTTCGTGTTTTGGTCATTGAGGGTCCTCCACCACACAACATCTGCTACCACGAGGGATATCTGTCATTGACTGCAGGCGATCATATCTGACTTCCTGTTTGTTTGTTTGTTTATTTGTTTGTTTGTGTTTGTTTGTGTATCTGTGTTTGGTGTATAATGGGTTTTCCATATGTGAGCGGCGCGTTGGTGCTGACCTCGGACGGTGAGCGTGGCCGACGCCTCCACTTTGCCCACCCGGTTTTCAGCCAAACAGGTGAAGGCGCCCTGATCCCCCACCGCCACCTTCTTGATCCTCAACACAAAGTCCTCCTTCTCGTACTTCATCTCGTACCTGCAGGGGGGGGAGCAAAGAGGCCATTTTAGAGTAAGGAGCGAACAACAGCTAGCCTCACACTCACACTCTTTCCATGAATGCTCATTGTCACACATTTCAAACAAAGGAGGCCCTTTGCCACACGGCAGCCAGCGAGAATTGGAGGAGGAAAAACAAACTAATAGCGAACGTGCGGGGGCTTATTGGAGAGAACGAGGGAGTATTTTAACAGCTTTTGGAAGCCGCGGTGGCTGAAGATGATCTGTTGCGGCGGAGAGGAGGGAGTGTCAATTATGCAGGGATGAAAGGCATGGCAAAATGAAAGGTGCTTTCAGCTGGAACCCTGACTCTTCCACTCTTTCAATATTTATGAAGAGACACCCTGTGTGTGTGTTTGCATGTGTGTGTCTGCCTGTGTGTGTGTGTGTCTGTGTGTGTGTGTGTCTGTGTGTGTGTGTGTGTGTGTGTGTGTGTGTGTGTGTGTGTCTGTGTGTGTGTGTGTGTGTGTGTGTGTGTGTCTGTGTGTTTGTGTGTGTTTGTTGTTACAGAGAGCGAGAGAAAGAGAGACAGACAGAGAAAGAGACGAAACACACACACACACACACACACACACACACACACACACACACATATACACACACACACACACAGACAGGGAGAGAGAGAGAGAGTGAAAGAGAGAGAGAGAGAGAGAGAGAGAGAGAGAGAGAAAGAGAGAGAGAGAGAAAGTCTCTGTATCTGGCATATCTGGGGCACACCTCCAGATGAGCAAGGCAGTGGCTCATTGATGAATGACTAATTTATATAGATAAAGCTATGCATCACAGCATAGCTGCTAATAGTGTCTGAGGACGCTGACGTGAAAGCGGGGTGCCAGACCTTCATTACGCCCTTTCTGCTTCTCAATTTGTAAAATAAGAAAGTCGTTACCTCACACACCCGCCCGTCAAACTGGAACGGTCATTAGACAACAGGAAGTTTCACTGTTTATTATAAAGTCTTTGATCATAACAATGAACTAGGAAGTTCATCTATTTGTCTACTTGTGGTGTGTGTGTGAGTGTGTAAGTGTGTGTGTATGTGTGTGTGTCTGAACATGGGCTCTTGGTAAAGGATTGGTCTTGACTAGCAGTGGAGGGTGGGTGTCAGATATGGGGGCTAAAGACCTGAGACTCCTGATGAGATGCCTCCTGAAGTTTAAGGAGAGCCGTTTATCAGCACGTACAATCTGTCACTGGTGAGACATGCACACGCTGGGTGGAGAAAGAGCGGGGGGGGGGGGGGGGGGGGGGTGTCAAAGGGGAATCACAGGTACAGGAATAGACAGACAAACAGAGAGAAACGGAACATATAAAGTAAGAAAGAAAGAAAGAAAAGAAAAGACAGGACAAAGTAGATGTGCACTATATAAACACGTGCAGAGTGAAACACAGAGTGAGACACAGAGAAAGAGACAGACAGCTACAGAGACAGAGACAGAGACAGAGACAGAGACAGAGACAGAGACAGAGACAGAGACAGAGACAGAGACAGAGACAGAGACAGAGACAGAGACAGAGACAGAGACAGAGACGTTGGACTGGGAGGCTATCGATGAAGGGTGTAACCACTGGCCAGAGCCTAGTCACGTCGCCTCCTCTGACCTATATAGCAGCTTCCCCCTGGGGCTACACACAGAAAGACAGGGGGAGCGGCAAACGTCAGTGCTGGAAGTAGGGCATGTTTCAGCAGTTAGACTAACCAGCGTCTCACTCACACTCACACACACACACACACATACACACACACACACACACCGTAGGCTCAGCTATGTCAAAGCAGTCAGCACTTCTGACCGTTCTCATGTCCAGCACATCTTTTGTGTCACATCAGACTGAGCCATCAGCCCATCATGGACATGATCTTTCCGGAAGAGTAGCTTGCCATGCTGCGCTGGGGATCTACAGGTAGGCCACTATCACAGGGTCAAGTGCATTGTAACACTATCCCTTATATAACACCTCATTAAACATATGGGATTGGAGAGGTAAAACGATCAATAACATTCTGAGGCTTAAGAGGCCTTGTTTCAAAATTAAGAATAATTTCACATTCACCTAATGCAAAAACAAGATGAAAAAAAAAACCCACATATACACAAAATTTGTTTTCAGTTACAGAGTGGCTTTCAGTTTGTCGAGACACCAGTCTAGACTTCAATTTCACATCTCCTGGATGAAGCTGTCAGGCTCGTTATTCACTTACTGCAGAACAACAAAACAGCACTAACCTAGACTGAGGGCTATGGTTTAGCCCGAGACAGACTGAGTCCATGTTTGGTTATCACATCTGCCATATTTACCTCAGCTTTGTGTTCAATGTGCTTTCATAAACAAACAAGCATTGAAGGTGAGGCTTTGAATAAGTAAACTGTTTGAAAGGCAACTGAGGTCTTGATCCTGCCGAAAAATTAAGCTGCCTGGTTCACAAACATGTTACTGATCGTTTTTGATAGCTATTAAAAGGGAATGTTTATCCAGCTGTAACTGTGGCATTTAGTATGCTTTAGATGTTTATCTAAAAAATTGCAACCCTTAAATGTGTTCTTGGTAAAGCTGTTCCAACAAGCATCTATGCCTGTCACTGTTCCTGAAGCTGAACCAGCACCATGGGTTCAATACCGAGGAAGCACACATACTGATGGAAATCGATAGTAGATATCCTATACCCTGTAAGTCTCTTTAGTGTCTGAGGAATGTCTCAAAATGAAAGTGCAAAAACCTCTGCCGAGATGAAGCGTCACTAAGGGGAATAGCACTGAGGGGGTCACTTTGGGGCTGCCTTCTGCGATGCTGGGTGTGTGTGATGGGCGTCTGCCTCAGATGGCTGTGTGTGCTTAAATCCAGTTGTGTAAATGGATTAGCCGCGCCACTGCCTGGCCTGGATGGCCATCTCTCTTAGGTAATGACTTCAGGCAATGAGATGGAAAGTGCAGCCTGGAGTGATATTATGATGGGAGCCCATACCCACACACACACACACACACACACACACCCTGTCTGCTAATTATTACTGCTGTTGCTAGCACAGGGTGTGTTTGTGTGTGTGTGTGTAGGGGGAAGAAGTGAGGGTGATGAGAATCTGGTTGGATGCAACATGCACATGTGTACCTAATTTCACATACGTAAATGCACACAGGTGCATATACAGACCAACACCGACATACCCAACCAGACACACACACAAGTACACACCACATTCATGCTCTGTCTGTCTCTGTCTCTGTCTCACATACGCACACCTGGGCAGATGTGCGTACGTTAGTGAGTGCAGCGTGAACAGTTACTTGGCCAGTCCACAGAAAGCACACGCTGTGCCTTTTCATTTTACGTTGAATGTACTTAACCTGCGGCTGGTCTTGTAATCAACGCATGTCACCACCCTCTTACTGTAATTTGCAGCACTCGCAACTTAACAGTATAATTCAATCAGGGGTGCAATTGAAGGGAATCATGGTCCACCGAACGGTCATTCAAAGGAATCAAAAGTTTAGCAATCAGGAAATATATATGTACATGCTAATAAGGTATCATCAAATAAAGAGATATAATACGGCAGTACTTCTACACCACTCAAAATAGAAATATTCAGACTATTTGTGCAGCTATAACAAACAGTCTCAATAGTGTAGCAGGCATTTACATGCAGTGAAGGGGATGAAGTGAAAAAGCAATGGTGAGACATAAAAAGGCAAACAAAAGTGAATGTTGTTTTTAACAGGGTAGAAATGAGCAAAACAGGTGCTCAGAATACTGGTTTCATCGTGTTTTGAAGTTTATCCTGTTCACACGTCTAACGCTCAGTCTGGATTACACCTGCTTTTAAAAGGTGGACATGTTTCACAGCAAAAACAGACAGGCACTGTCCCCTGGAGTTTTCATACATACAACGGAATACATAATCACTCCTTGTGCTTCTCCTCCCATCATTTAGCCCAAAACAATCCCCCACAATCCTCCCACAGAAGAGCTGACTTGTCATGCTGTGCTCCTGCATCCAGAATGCGGGTTTAGTCTGTTTGTACCATGCCATGCTTTAAGGCGCATGTTGCGATGAAATTACGCCTACACCGGGCACTAACATGCTAGCAGATCTGCCCCCCAGAGAGAGAGAGAGAGAGAGAGAGAGTCACAAGCATGGGTGTCTCTTGCGGAAAGCGCCTGAGCCATAAAGAGTGTTTAACATTTAGTGGGGGCTAAAGCGCGGAATGCTCCTGGGGTTGGGAAGTGGGCCAGAGTTTCAGTTTTATTTTTTCCTGCTCACAGCACTGAGACAAAGCCCTCTGTCAATCTCTGACAGCCGCCTCTCTTTTTCCTCCTCTTCTTCCTCTATCTCCCCTCTCTTTCTCTCCACCTCTCTCAGTTCTTTTCTATCCCCCTTTCCTTCGCTCATGCTCTCTTTTTTTGTCTCTCGTGGTCTTGGTCCTTCTGTCATGCTCTCATTCCTTCTCATTCTCTCGCTTTCTCTCTGAAAGTCTATCTGTCTGTCCGACTGGCTGCTTGTCTATCTTGCTCTATTTTTATTCTCTTTCTCTCTCTCTCTCTCTCTCTCTCTCTCTCTCGCTCTCTCTCTCTCCTTCTGTCTAGCAGACCTTCCTCTGCAGTTTCCTCTCTTTCTGCTACTCCATCAATCTCCATCTCCTCACTTCTCCCTCGGTAGCTGTCACAATGTCTGTTCTGTCTCCCTTTTGTTTTCAAGCCGTCTCCATAACTCAGCCTTCATTGCATTTCCGCGGCTTGTTTTGTGCCATTCCATTTTTCAACTCTCAACCAATAACAGAATATATATATAAATATATATGTATATATATATATATATATATATATATATATATGCGTTTGAATGTATATATATATATATACTGTATATAATACAATAAATAAATAACTAAAATGTAAGTATGTGTGTGTGTATATATATACAGTATAATGCACATATACATGCATATGTGTGTGTGTGTGTGTGTGTGTGTGTGTGTGTGTGCGTCTAAGAACGTTTGTGTTTGTGGCCTATAATATCTAGGCACCAAAACCAATAAAACTATGTGTCCTCAAGGCGATGCATGCTTCATCTCTGCTCTTAAGCCTCTGGTCAAAGTGGCTTTGCCTCGTGCCCCATCACACCTTAATAATATTCCCACACCTCATTGGAAGGCAGCGCGGGCCCTGTCCGGATCCGATCTGGGGATATGAGTGTCATGATTAGTGTGCACTCATGCATGGCCAAACCCCTGCAGTGGTGACTTGACTGACTGGGCTGAGTTGTGCCGCGCGTCCTGAGCACCGTGAAACAAACAGCAGGGGCCAACAGATGGGACAAGGCTGCCCGAGATGCCCCATCACTGAGCAGGCGGGGAAAAGTTTAGGACAATGCACAAGAAGCACTGCAACTTTAAATTCAGTTTTGATTCAATGGTGCTGCGGAAAGGAGGGATGGGAGGAGCGGGTACAAGGGTGTGTGTGTGTGTGTGTGTGTGTGTGTGTCTGAAGAATGTATTCTTCTCTAACCGTAGTCTTCTACTTCTAGTTAACTCGTACTATGACATGCAAGACCTGCTCATTAAGCTAGCACTAGATTTCAAAGCAAACATCTCTATTGCCAGTGTTCTCAATATTGATGAACAACTTCTAGGCCCCATCCATGCATCTAAGCCTCACTTAGCCTCGGACTAGTTCGATGCAGATAGATTCTGAGAAATGTCTCACTTATACTGGCCAGACTGTTCCATGACATTGGCTGTATTCCAACATTAAGGACATGTGCCCACAGAAATCCCTCAAATGTAACAAACAAAAACATTGCTCAACATTCTCCCTTTAGAAAAGCACAGCCACCTTCTATTCTCATTTTTATAATGATGAAGATCTTGTTCCATACAGACTGGGTAAAAATGGCCTCATAGGCTTTCAGGACCATGTGCACATGTGCATAATGAGGGCTGAAGATTTTCCACTGCAAACACAAACAACCAGAATCAGTTTATTTAAATGCAAATGATCTTTCATTTACATTGTTGTTACAGGTGTAATTAGGCCATAGAGTCCACAGGACTACAACTGAGGTGCCCTCGGCTAACAGCCAGTCTCCACAATGAGGAGAACAGAGGAGCCAGGCAGGGCTATCCCCTGGATACCTGGAGGCAACCCCTCCCCCAGTACAACAACAACCGCTTCAGGAGCATTGTGCATTTTACTACACACGCACAAAGGCGTTAACAAACACACACACACTCACACATTAAAACAAACCCACTTAGAAAGGTTCCTCACACTTTCCTTAAGGTGAGTAAACAAATGCACTTAGGGAGACACACACACAACACACACACACACACACACACACACACACACACACACACACACACACACACACACACACACACACACACACACACACACACACACACACACATAAAATGTACTATCTAACAGAGGCACATATACCAACACAAACCAACACACACACACACACACACACACACACACACACACACACACACACACACAGATGCTCTCCTCACCTTCCTCGAGGCACATCCACGTCATCCTTCCTCCAGCGCAGTGTGGGAGGGGGATCTCCCTGGACCTGACACCTCAGCTCCACACTCTCGTCCACCAGCACCACCTGGTTCACTGGCCGCCGCACAAACGTGGGCTTCTCTGATGCACCAGAACATAGCATGGTTCACACACAGGGGTCTCAGGATATATACGCTAGTGTCCCTGGGCATTAACCATATATACACATGTGAATATATACATAAACATATACACAGGTCCACATTCATATGTTCATGGAAGACTTTAATGTTAAAACTGCTCTAGGCAAGGTTAGTATTCCAGCTTATTTAAGTATTCCAAAAATATTGCAACAACTATTCTAACAAGCCACGTAAATCCTTCTGCTTTCAGGGAATATATATTTCCTACTCAGGGTCAGCAGAGACATCATCTACAAACATATACTGACATATGTAGCCAAACCATGTAGTGTTCAAAGGATAAAGTTATCAGTAGTTTTCTGGGAGGAGCAACTGCAAGGAAAGGTTTCTGAAACACGATTCATTCTACCATTCTACCAGGGGCTACCATGCTGTGTGGGGATCTAAACTGAATCATTTGGCATTCAAATGTCTTAGCTACTATTCAAAAAACAGGAAGTCTGATGTGAAAGCCTATTTTAGAAGAAAATAAATCATCTTTAGAGAGACATGAGGAGATTCCATAAGAGCCCTTACCAAACACAGACAGCTGGGCCATCTCGCTGTCCCTCTCACCCACCATGTTGGTGGCCACGCAGACATACATCCCTGTGTCACTCTTGCGTGTGGTGGCAATTGTCAGCTTCCCCCCACGGATCTGAGACACAATGAGAGCGAGAGAGACAGAGAGGGAGAGAGAAAGAGAGAGAGAGAGAGAGGGAGAGAAAGAATAACAGAAGATAAACATTTACCCATGGCCTGTCATGGATGCACAGAGCCTCCCTGATGAGGAGAATTTGAGAAGGTGCCCCTGTAACACAGGAATCAGGAATTGCTCATTTCGCCCTCAAATGAACAAATAATTTGAGACGGTTTCGGCATAAATAGTAGATGAATCACACACACACACACATAATAGGCCACCTAATAGCTTTCTGTCGAGCTCCGAGAATTAGCCAAATCAAACATGACATCCGCGACAGGGGCAATATGATTTTGAGAATAAGAGATTCATGGCTCATTCTCCAAAGGACGTGACGAGAGCCTCATCCTATTTAGAATGGACCTCATGTTCTCCTGCTGAAAACCCAGAGGTGCCATCGTCAAGGCAACGGGGGAATACGACGTCCCTTGTGGAAAACAGGAAACATATGTATACGCAATTGTACTGCATTTAAATGAGTTCTGCGGCCACAGTTATGCATTATGTATAAATGGATGGAACTTGTTGACGTGAATAACATGTAACCTTTGTGGAAGGTGCTGCTCTCATCAAAGGCATGTAAAACAGTGACACAACAATAAATCACCCACACACACACACACACACACACACACACACACACACACACACACACACACACACACACACAGAATGCAAAAGTATGTTTGCGCTGCATACAAATGCAGTAAGTGCAGATTTATTATCTTATATGTCCTCTTAGTTAATAGATGTAAATAAGCCATTAGCCCTATCTATATTCCATGTCCCTACACCAAGCCTCAAGGCTAGTCCTTGTTATTTTTGATCTACGATACATTCTCACATTGCTTAGCACCTACCACATGCATCCAAACACAAATATGGCATCACCAACTATTCTAAAGCAGGTGTGAAGAATTTTGTTTTGCTGTCGCAGTAACATTGACGGGCCTGTGATCTACGATACAAATAGAACTAGCTGAGACAAGCAGCCTGCAACATATAACATGAGAATCTAATATCAATTGGATTTTAAAAGAAGAAGTTTTAAAAATGATTCATTTGAACCTTTATAAATAAATGTAACAAACACACACAGATACATTTGAACACTTCATGTAAACCGTCAGCAGAATATACTTAAGCACATATCAACATTAAACCTGAAGATTTCCTCTGGGACCGGTCCACTTACAGTGATGCGTTCGTCCTTGAGGTCCAGCCGGGCTTTATCTTTCTTCCAGAAGATGGTGGGTTCGGGGTGCCCCCGTGGTGGCTGGCACTCCAGGGTGGCCGACTCGCCCAGCGCCACCACCACATCCTGGGGGTTCTGGCGGAAGTCATCCCTCAGCACTGCAGAGAAGAGAAGAGAAGAGAAGAGGAGAGGAGAGAAGAAGAGAGGGTTGAGGTTAGGAGATGGTTGGTTAAAGACGGGATGAAAACAGAAAGTACAGAGTGAAACGACCACTGCCAGGAATGTTGGCCTCACAGACGTAAGTATGTCTGCACACTATGGGAGTGACGCCACAAGCAGATGCTTGGGATGGGAACACCCTATGCAATAAAATATGAGAAGCATCATTGACGAAAGCTTATATTATGGAGGACTTTTAAGTCCTATATGGCTACATGGCCACAGAGTCTATAACCCATTTTCCAGACATGCTTTTCAACAGTGAAGTGAGAGGTTTTTAAAGAAAATGGTAACCTTTCAGTTAAAAAGTATTTGTTTTTACCCGCAAATACCGGTAATGAACGCTAGCAAAACATACTGCACATACTGGGTGGATCCACAAGTCCTTGCCCCTGGTGAAATGAGTGAGTGAATGCGTGTGTGTGTGTGTGTGTGTGTGTGTGTGTGTGTGTGTGTGTGTGTGTGTGTGTGTGTGTGGCATATAGAGTGGGACGGTTCATAATTGGAGGATGTAGCATCCCCACAGGAGAGCAGCAGAAAAACAGGAGGGGCAGAGAGGGAGACGAAGCCCCAGGCCAAGCTGTCAATCACAGAGGCCAAGCGAGATATGGAACGCTTCAGTCAGGCCCTACCATATGCCTTAATGTGTGGGGGGGGAGTGTGTGTGTGTGTGTGTGTGTGTGTGTGTGTGTGTGTGTGTGTGTGTGTGTGTGTGTGTGTGTGTGTGTGTGTGTGTGGCTGAGGGACTGGGCTAATATATGTATGTGTTTCAAGGGGATAGGTGAATGTACGGGGTGTTTATGTGAGTGTGTGTGTGTATGTGTGTGTGTGTGTGTGTGTGTGTGTGTGTGCGTGTGTTCTCCAACTGTCAAGCGTAGCTTCTCACTACCTCAGGTGACACCCTGTCACTGTCACACCAAATAAAAGACAGCGGTGACAGCCACAGCCAGCTCCTCCAAAAACAGTTGAGAGCACACACCCCAACCACACACCATACACACATTCACTCTCACACACACGCACACACACACACACACACACACACACACACACACACACACACACACACACACACACATACACACACACGCACACACACACACACACACACACACACACACACACACACACATACACACACAGAAGAAACCACAACCTCAGCGTGCTCCCATGCTACACATCTCCGCCTGCCATGCCAGGTCTCTTTTGTCTCTCCCCCAACTACCACCCCTTGCTCCATAGAACAGGTGCACATGCTCTGAATTAGCCCATTAAAAGCCACATGATTCCCAATTGTACTTGAGGAGTGAGTGGTAATTTACGCGAGTAAGCCGGGCGACTCTGCGCGGTGAATTCCCTTACAGCTGCTACTGCTGCTGACGCCGTGGTGGTGTGCGCAGAATAGATGAGCGCTCAAAGAAAATGATCTCGTTGTGCGCCGCGTTGGCGGAGGCCTCTTCACGAGCAGTCCCAGGGAGAGACTCAGAGGGGCACCTCCACAAATTAGAGGCAGGAGGTGGGGAGAGGCAGAGGGGGAGGATGAAAAGAACCAGGAAAAGCGGGGACCGGTTCTTTGAGTGAGGGAGACGCCGCGAGAGTGAATGGAAGTTAATGGCGACGCTGTGGATTTTGGTGCAGCGGTTGGTGATTCGGTTCCGGGCTTATACGCACCAAAGAAAAATACCACACCTGCATGCAGGACTAGGCTTGAGAAACAACCAAGTAGGGGAGAAAGAGATAATGTTGGGTTCTTGTTTGTGTTAAAGATGGTAAAACACAGTCTCGCCTCAAATCGGAGCAATTTAACAGTATTGAGGGCTGATGAGCACAGCCCACACAAACACACACATACACACACACACACACACATATGCATGTACACACACAGACACATACGTGCACACATACATACATACATACATACAAACACACTAACCACCTCCTTTTTCTTTTCACTGAGGCATGTCTCCAGTGAATGTTGAGGAGCCCCAGTAATTACTCCAGATTCAGAGCCCCTGCCGCTGTCCAATACGGTCTGATTATGTATCGCTCAATTATTCAAATGAGCTGTTTGGGCTTCTCATTTTAGGGCCTTCATTTCCCCATTTAGGAGAAAAGAAGGCTGATTCCAGACCAGGGCCTCCTCATAGCATGCCCCGCAGGGGGCCGTGCAATACCAAGCAGTGCCGAGGTAAGGCAATACAATGGCATGAAATTGCTGTATGGGGAATCATTATGTAATTACGGAGGGAGGGGGGGAGCAGAGATCATCATAAATTGAGTGTGGCTCTCCCATTCCACAGTCCTAATAAACACAGTCAAAGCAAAAAAAAAAAGAAAAAAGAAAACATGATTACGATACAAGCAGGTGCTACCCTCGCTCGCACACACACACACATATACACACACACACACACTGGGTTAGCTGCTGGCTCTCCCAGTTAAGCAGTCACGGAGGCCTCTTGGAATGCAGGCCGTGAAAAAAGAAAAGCGCAATATTAATATGTATAGATCAAATTCGTATTTATCCACTATCTGTTGGGAGACTTCCAGCTCATAATTGAATATATGCATGAGAACATGTGGGGGAGAGCTGGAGGCAGTGCCCGCGCCGGGACTCTCAAATGAAAAAGTCCTGCGCTGCGCGGAATGCTGGATGTGCAGAGAGGGGAAGAGATCAAAAAGGAGAGGAGTTCCAAAGCAGGCTCCAAATCTTTTCTACTGGACTGGAATATATTTAGACGCAGGCAAAAAGGAGGAAAAGAAGATACACAAACACACTGACTAACACTCTCAAATCCCCAGGAAAAACATGCAAAGTAGGACTAGGAGGGGAGAGGAATAGGGAGTCAACTGTTCCTACTTTTTTCTTCGAGCTGATATGTGTGACTGAGAATATGGGCAAATAACAGAAACCCTGGTCCATGCTGTTGGCTGTGATGTGTGACGAACTGCTCTGAGATTGGAGGAAAATGTATTAAAGCAACTCTCTTTAAAAATCCTCTCTTTCATCTGGTTTGTGCATACAACGCATAATGCGAGCATTTACGGGACTACCCGGTGTGGTGTATTAAGAACAAACCTCCTCGTTAACATGGTAGATTGCAACAGACAGCAATTTTTAGATTGCTCATAGTAATCTATGCCCATTTAATAAGAAGTAATGACAATTATGTTTCATATTATGTTGTATACTAGGAAGAGGATGCCTATGATAGACTATAATTATAATGATGTATAATACTAATAATACTTACTGTATATATACATAATGTTTTCTATTAAAATTCAAAACATCCAGCACTACATTTGAGACAAAACTATATGAGCACTTTTCAAATGATCACAAATATTGTAGACCCTCATATATTGTATTCCACATGATGTCACATTAAATCCTTAGACTCACATTTCCTGGCTACCACAGTGATCACACACCACTGGTGTGATATATGTTAGGCATCCCGGGGCAGCGTAGTACACACACTGTGCACCGCGCTCGTCTCTAACGTACATTCCCAGCATGGGAGCGAGCGAGCGAGTCGTCTTTCTTTCTTTCATTTCCGTTCTGACTCATTTGCGTTTGGTGGAGCAGACTGGAGTGGACCCACCCAGCAGAGACAGCTCAGCAGATAACACACAAAAAAAGGCATGGCTGGCTGAATGTTTCAGTCACAAGCAGAAACAGATGATCCCATGGAAAAGAAGAGAGAGAGAGAGAGAGAGAGCGAAAGAGAGAGAGAAATAATAAATGGCTTCTGTTAGACTCCTAAATGTGCTCCCTCGCTTGCCAGAAATGAACCGAGGCCGAAAATAATTCACAGCAGTCAAAACAACGCAGAGAGAAACACAGGGGGCAAAGGGAGAGAGAGAGAGAGAGAGAGAGAGAGAGAGAGAGAGAGCGAGAGAGGGAGAGAGAGAGAGAATGAGAGTCTGTGGATACAGAGGGAGGATGGGGCATTACTGCACAGTAAATTCAGTAGCACAGCCTCTGTCTTATTAAATAGGCAATAGGTCTGTGAGATGCTAGCGACAACAGCGCGCAGGTCTCTGGCTTTATCGTATTACCTAATCAGTCCTATTACCGCCAAGAAGTCCTATGCGCACCAGTACATCATCATAAAATGCAGTTGGCGCTAACAACAGAGAGTTTTCTTTCAGCCGCCTACCAGTATTATTACCAGGCAGCATATGCTATGATGACATTTATATGTGTGTGTTTTACAGGAGACTGCAGTGTTATGAATACGGGGGGGGCAGGGGAGGGAGAGGGGGAAGGAGGGGGAGGAGGGGAGGGAGGGGGAGGATGGGAGGGGGAGGATGGGAGGGAGAGGGAGGAGGGGAGGGAGGGCACGGGTCTCTTATGGGCGTGTCAGTGTCTCCCTTGGTGTTCAGGGTCTCGCTCCATTTCTGTCAATGATGATGACAAAAAAAAAACCCTATGAGGATGATAATCACACACATTTGCTGATGAGAGTATTATCTCTTCTCCTATCTCTCTGTGTGTGTATGTGTGTATGTGTGTGTGTGTGTGTGTGTGTGTGTGTGTGTGTGTGTGTGTGTGTTCTTTGTTGTCCTGTGTGTGCACATAAATGAGTGAAAAGCATCAAGCCAGACAGAGTGAGAGATGAAATGACTGTAGAAAGTGAAAGAGCTTCAAAGTGAGAGAAAGGTGTCTTCTGTAAAAGAAGAGAGAGTATACAGCAATGGCAGATGCTGAGACAGAAAGGGGGGAGATATTTGCATTGGGGAGGGGGGGGCTCTTGAATAAATAAACAACTTTGTATGTCAGTGCCCTGAAACAGTCATCAGCAATCAGTCAAGAAAAAGTTGCCTCTGTTGAGAACGCCTTGCATGTACGCTTGCTTCCCTGGGGGCAATAAGCGAAGGGGGAAAAGAGGCAGATAACCTATTATTACCCTCCATTTTTAGCAGCCCCAGCAGAACACACTCATCAGTCAAACAGGCTACAGCATCAAGACCCCCCTGATCATACGAGGAGAACAGGC
>NC_137920.1:61360263-61370263 GCF_963457725.1 Sprattus sprattus
CCTTATTAATGGTTCCAAGCGTGCTCTTTTTTCTCCCTTCCCCCTCCTGGTGTCATCCCCAGCCAGGGAGACAAAAGGCTAAATAATCTCCCGCCGGCCGCCCCTGCCGCTCAGGCCCCTGATCGCCCACTCCTGCCCGCTCCCAGCGCGCTTCTGCAGGGAGCTTACTGAGTGGGGAGCAAGCATGGCCACGGGATAGACCTGCCACCATCTGTGCTTTCTCTCTCTCTCTCCCTCTTTCTCTCTCTCCCTCTTTCTCTCTCTCCCTCTCGCTCTCTCTTTCCCTCTCCCTTTCACACACACACACACACACACAAACACGCACAGACACAGACTCAGACACAGACAGAGAAACACAAGCCTATCAGATCCATGCACTGGAGCCAGCAAACTGACCAGGATATTCTAAGCTTTGTTTACCTGGGGTATTAATAGATGGATCTCAGTGGGGGGCATACCTATGCCAAGAAATGTGTGTGTGTGTGTGTGTGTGTGTGTGTGTGTGTGTGTGTGTGTGTGTGTGTGTGTATGTGTATGTGTGTGTGTGTGTGTGTGTGTGTGTGTGTGTGTGTGTGTGTGTGTGTGTGTGTGTGTGTGTGTGTGTGTGTGTGTGTGTGTGTGTGCGCACGTGGGTGTGTGGGTGTGTGTGTGTTCAGGCACGAGGGAGAGTTTACAGGGAGTAAATATGGTAAAAAGATATGCTACCTCTAAAAGCGGCCAGTGTTCACACCAGGGTGCTTGTGTAAATGTCCTCAGCATAAGATAATGTGCTGCTATCACCACAATGTGGCAAACAAGGACGACCTATCTGATCCCCACTTCAAATACAAGAACACAGAGATACAACTGTGCATGATAGAAAAAGGTTAAGGTTGAATTTGATCTAGTCAAGTAAACACACAAATACTTAACACACACTCACAGACAAACACACACAGACACACACACACACGCAAACACACACATACAAACACTTTAGCTTAGCATGATACAAATATTGTCGTATTTATTATTAATATATTTATTTATATGCATTTATTATTAGGATGTCTTTTGAGAATGAGGCACAATGTCAACACAGTTCACATCCACTAATAGGGCTATTTCAATATCTAAAAACAGTTGATTCAAACCAGATGACAGCAGGGAAATAACAGTAGCAGTCAGGATGTTCCAAAATACTCCTTCCGAAATACCTAGCAAGCTAAATGGTGTACCCTCATTATTATTAAGTTACTGGCTAGCAAGTTGTTGTTCGAACTGACAACCCATGAATCTGCAGGGATAATTAAACCGTTGCCACATACCCACTTCAGTCATTGTAACAGATTCTCATTAACCACTGTTTAATTTGTCTTCTTCCCCTCCCATCACCTGTGCTTTTGTTTCAAATAGCCTTCTTTGACGGGCCGTTGCATTCAACGGTGTTGTTGTTCTGTAGCCTAATTACAAAGCTCCTAGCAAGCTAATGGTATGGGGAACCCGGTAGGGAGTTTCTGGACATGTCACTGTAGTCTCCTGCATAAAATCAGGAGTGCGTGCATGTGCGTGTGTGTGTTTCTTGAGGTGGGAAGAGACGAGGAGAGAGAGTCAGAAACCGAGCGAGGAGCGAGAGAGAGAGAGAGAGAGAGAGAGAGAGAGAGAGAGAGAGAGAGAGAGATACTGTCATGATGGATAGAGAAGCGTGCTGCCCTACACAATGTCTCCCATCAGCAGTAAGTGGGAACATGCCCTTGAGTGCACACAAACACACCCAGCTGACTGCAGCACACTGGGACAGGTGTAGGGCAGGAATGGGGCCTTATTCAGGAGGGCTCCACAACAGAATGCAACATGAATCTACTGTAATAATACTACAATATGAGGTGAAATGCATACAGAGTATAGATGTACGGTCAACCATTTTAAAGATGCATGCACCAAAGGCAGACATCCATTGCATTTATTACAAAGATGCTGTATGCGTCATAAACCCATACTTTTGTTGGGCTCTACAGTAATATTTTTAATCAAATAAGCATGGAATGCATATTGAACGGCATATGCTTTTATGACAAGTGCATACAGCACTCATAAGTGACATATGCACACAACGGAAAAACTAAACCTGTAATTTGCTATTCCAGAATCAGTAGACAGGAAACAGTATGCGGTGCTGTGCTACGGGAAGGCAGGACAGGCATCTGTCTGCTAAAAGACCATCCTCCCCCCGCTGGGCTGCCTCTGCAGACAGAGCAGTGAGAGTGGGCCATCCTGGACCTCATGTTAGCAGGTGGTGGGGGAGAGGAGAACAGATGAGAGAGAGAGAGAGAGAGAAAGAGAGAGAAAGAGAGAAGGATGGGGAACAGTTTGTGTTTGTTTGTGTGTGTGTGTGTGTGTGTGTGTGTGTGTGTGTGTGTGTGTGTGTGTGTGTGTGTGTGTGTGTGTGTGTGTGTGTGTGTGTGTGTATGAGTGTGCTGAGTGTTTGTGTTTATACAAGGGTTGGCTCTCTCATGTCGTTTGCATATGCACACATACACATTTTGTATATATTACGTTATTATGTTGTACATTTGTATGTGTACGTGCTTGCTTATATGCATATATATGAACATGTTTGTATAAATGAATGTTTTTTGTGTGTGTGTGTTAGTATGCATATGTGTACGTATGACTATATATGTATCTGTGTGTGTGTGTGTGTGTGTGTGTGTGTGTGTGTGTGTGTGGGTGTGTGTGTGTATGTGTGTGTGTGTGTGTGTGTGAGGATGTGTGTGTGTAGAAGCTGCTTATACAGGGGGATTATTCCACCCAAATCTCTGCTAATCACATTTGACCAGCTCCCCTTGGACTGGCACAATACAGCCCCCCCCCCCCCCCCACCCCTCTCCATCCACGGTGTGTGTGTGTGTGTGTGTGTGTGTGTGTGTGTGTGTGTGTGTGTGTGTGTGTGTGTATATGTCTGTGTGTGTGTGTGTGTGTGTGTGTGTGTGTGTGTGTGTGTGTGTGTGTGTGTGTGTGTGTGTGTGTGTGTGTGTGTGTGTGTGTGTGTGTGTGTGTGTGAGGGGGAGCTGACGGAAGACAGCAGAGGATGTCAGTGTGTATACATTTGCATTTGTGTCTGTGCATGGGTGCACATGTGTGCAGTGTGTTGGTTTGCTTGTGGGTAGGTGTCTGTTTGTCTGTTCCCTTTGCAGGGTCAGAGAACATGGCGACAGAACCCTGGAGGTCACCCCACACACCACCCTCCCCCATGCCCGTTTGACTCCACACCACGGCACAGTCTAGCACACACTCAATTAGATCCTCGACCAGGAGACGGGCATCCATAAATGAGCCTGCACCAAACACTCGCTCCTCAGCCGCTAGAAAAAAAAGTAACCCCCCGCGCGATCCATCATCGACCGCAATGCTATGCCACCCCTGCAAATGACAACCATTCTTTATTCATGACAGTTCCATAAAGGCATAGACAAAAGGAATCAGTCAAAAAAGCTCTGATGATGATGGCCAATCTGATAGTCATCATAATTACCCCCGTCTCCTTTTGATAGAGGACACGTCTCCTCTGCAGTGGGGTAGGTCTTTCTCTCTCCATTTCTCCTTTCTTCCCTTTCTTTGTATCCTTCTATCTTTAGTTTCACTCTTATTCCTCTCTTTTCATTACTTCTAACACTTCTCTCTATCTCTTTCTCTTTTTCGCCCTCCCTGCTTGGAAGCACTATGTGTTACTGTCAGCACAGAACTGTACATATGAGAGGAGATGGCAGAAAAAGAAGTGTGGGAGAGAAAGAGGGGGGGAGAAGAAAGAGAGAATGCCAGGAGAAAGAGAGAGACAGGAAAGGAGAGAAGGAGAGATGGGAAGAGAGGGGAAGAGTTGCGGAGCAAATAGAAGAGAGAGCAAAGGGGGGAGGATACAGATGGAGAGAGAAGGAAAGAGAGACTGAGGGATGGATGGAGGGAGAGATGGAGAGACCTCCCTGCCGCATTGTGCTGGCAGAGTGCGAATAACCACGGGTGACAAAGGAGGGAAGAGAGCAAAAACAAAGCAAACAAACTGCTCAGCCCCGAGAGAGCAGCCTCCCAGCCCTGTGGCAGCCGGCCAGACACACAGCTTAATCACACTCACTCATTCTCTCACTCCCTCACTTCCTCTCTTCTCTTCTCTTCTCTTTCTCTCTCTCTCTCTCTCACACACATTCTCTACCTATTTATCTCTCTGCCCTCAGCTTTTCTGTTTTTAGTCTCACACACACACAAACACACACACACACACACACATACACACACACACACACACACACACACACACACAAACACACACAAACACACAAACACACACAAACACACACACACACAGACACACACACACACACACACACCTACACACACACACACACACAAATATCTCCTATCTTCCTCACCCTTTCTCTCTTGGAGCATCCATTCTCCTCTCTCTATCCTTCTCTCCTCCTCCTCTTTCTTTCCCTTTCATCTCGCCAGCTTCTCCATCCTCCTCTCTCTCTTTTCCTGTGCGCACAAGAGTGCGTGTGTGTGTTTGTGTGTGTGTTTGTGTGTGTGTGTGTGTGTGTGTGTGTGTGTGTGTGTGTGTGTGTGTGTGTGTGTGTGTGTGTGTGTGTGTGGGTGTGTGTGAGTGTGTGTGTGTGTGAGTACTGAGTGTGGTGATGTGTTTCTCTCCCAGTCAGACTCAGGTCCAGCCTGCAGGCTGCTGCCCTCAGTGTCACTCTGCCAACACAGATGCATGCCAAAATACACTCCAAAAACGACTCTTATGCACACATGCATATATTACGCACACATACACACAAACATATAAAACACATACACTCAAGAACACACAAAACACAGGCAAAGAATTCATGCTCATTCCTGTCTCTTTCCTATCTCCCTCTCTCTCTCTGTTTTTTTTTCTCTTTCTTTGACATGCCCATGACCCTGGCCTTACAAACTCATCCTCCATCCATAGCACTAACAGCCTAACAGCCTAACCTGAGGGTGAATAAATAAAGATCGAAATGAAAAGAAAAGCTGTAAAAAGAAATAGCCGCTTGAAGACGACAGGCTTCTCCTTGGCGGCGGCGGGACTGTTATTTTTCCACAGGCTTCATCAGCGCGCACTGTGAGGCCCCTCTTTTGACAAACTTAAGTGAATATGATCGCTGGTTTCATGTTGATGAAAAGTGTCTGTGAGCGTGAGGCTGACAGAGCAGTCTGTGCAGTTCTTCTGAGGCGTAGGTGATGAGTTCCCAGGCTCTTTTCAGTCGGTGTGTGTGTGTGTGTGTGTGTGTGTGTGTGTGTGTGTTTGAGCGTGTTCAAATATGACTTGGTGTGTCATCTTGTGAATGTGTGATCATACAGTGAATGTTTTTCTAACTTTTTTGGGTTTGCTTGTTGACTTGGATTAGGTTGAGTGGGTGTGTGTGTTTTCATATCTGAATCTGTATGTCTTCTTGGTATAATCAAATAAGGCACCATCACTACATTTGTGTTAGCTTGGGGATGTGCATTGTTGCACTCTGCATGTGTGTGTGTTTGTGTGTGTGTATATGTGTGTGTGTGTATGTGTGTGTGTGTGTGTGTGTGTAGGCGTGTGTGTGTGTGTATGATATGTATCTATGCGCATTTAAACACACACACACACACACACACACACACACACACACACACACACACACACAGGTTGAGCTGAAGCAAACACTGATAAACCCGGGCACAGCTGTAGGTATCAGCTCCACTAATCTCAATCCCGCCGCCGCCAACACCGCTGCTGATGCTGCTGCTGCTCCTGCTACTGCTGTGGCTGCAGTCTTCTCACCTCAGCCAACACACAGCCAGAGCCAGATGAGGAACACCAAGCCCAGACCAGCATGGCCCTGCTTGCTGCCAACTAGGCTACCGGCTCAGACAGACAGTCTCTCTCCCTAACACACACACACACACACACACACACAACCCCCCCCCCACACACACACACACACATATACCGGTAAACAAACACAGTCGTTCACACACTCCGGACACAAACACACACATACACACACATACACTCACAGACACACACATACACTCACAGACACACACACACACACTAGGCTGGGCTAATCTGTGTGTGTGTGTGTGTGGCCTGGTTACAGCAGGGGCACACGTCAGCACAAACAGCTTGCAGACAGGAGGTCATGGATCGGGGGGAGTTGAGTTCACACTGCTGGCTACTCGATGCCAGCTGTCAATCAGTCAGATCTGGAGTCTCTGTGATAGGTCACACTGCCCAATCGACCAATAGGATAAGGGACATACTGTATGTGGAGTAAGTCATACAATTGGCAGCTTGTAGCTTTCTGGGGATAGATTGTTTTAGAGACTTTTGCTTCATTATAAAGTCATCTATCAAGGTATGGAGTGACTAAAGAAAACATTACTATGGTTCACCGAAAGAGTTTATCCATGGAGAGCCCCTATGGAAAGGTGCCTGTGAAGTCTCACAAGAGCTTGTACCAGGTGCTAAAAAAATACTGGGCTTAAAAAACGACAATGGGCTATACATTTAAATGTACATGGAACTTACTTAACAAAACCTTTAACAATGCCATTTTCAGCCAACGAAAAAACACACAAATGAAAACCAAGCGCACACCCACAACTCCTAAACAAAAAGAGAATACAATGGCCTGGCGGTGTGAGTCTCAATGCAGAGAGGCCGAAAGCATCCAACAATCTGGACATCCCGGAGACATCCCGCCAAAAAAGCATGACTGCCTCATTCCCGCCTCTCCCTCTCTCTTTCTCTCTCTCTCTCCCTCCCTCTCTCTCCCTTTCCCTCCCTCTCGCTCTGCTCGCCTCTGCGGCAGAAGCCTGGCGTGGCGCCAGTGCAGAGTGACCACTGGTCTGCCGGGCATCGGCCCTGACTGCAGCGAGAGATTTAGGCGATTAGATTCCGACTCGCGTTCGCGTAATTAAAGCTTAAATTATGGGCAGCCCCTCCCTCCCCTGAGGGTGAGGAAGACTGAGAGATGGAGGGAGAGAGGGAGGAGAGATGGTGGGAGAGAGGGAGGGAGAGAGGAAGGGAGAGGGGCAGGGAGGGGTGCGTTGGGGTGGAGAAGGGGTGAAGTTATGGATGGTTGTGTTTTTTATGCTTCACCGGTGCACTCATGATGTTGTAGAGAAAGAGAGAGACACAGAAAGAGAGAGAGAAAGAGAGAGGAGGCGACGTAGCAACGGCACTAAGCAAAGATGAAAACGTGTATCTGCGAGTGACCATCGCCACAAAAGGGTCAATTTCATTTTCACTCCAGTCATTTTAGCAATCATATTGGAATTTGAATTACTGACCTGGAACGATAATGATTCCTGCCCGTGTTCTGACTTGAGTTACTAGGTGTGCTGTGACTTGAATTTTTATGAGTTTTCGTTTTCACACACACACACACACACACACACACACACACACACACACACACACACACACACACACACACACACACACACACCCACACCCACACCCACACACACACACACACACACACACACACACACACACACACACACACACACACACACACACACCACCTTACTGCAGATCTTGATATCTCACTCCAAAATAACTCCAGAAGTGGCACCGCCATAAGTTTGGGCACTCGTTCTCTGCAACCTCAATGCCACTCCACCAGAACCAATCACCATTCAGGGCGGTGAGTCTCCGTCACCCCTAGACAGGAAACATCTATCCTCTGCATCCCAGCGCCAAACACCAGGAGCCAAACCTAAAAAATAATGCCCCCTTTCCCGGCAGCTCATCTAATAAGCCTTAAATCATTTTTAAAGATGGCCGCCGAGACGGATGGCTTGGCGCAATAGCTTTGGGCTGAAGCTGAACAGGCTGCCAGTTCTGAGCTTGCGGGTCACTGTGGAAAACAAACCATGAGATAAAGCTGATTCATTGGTGAAAAAGCAAACGATTAATACAAAATCATATAAAACAAATCTGAGATGAATTGCTATGTACAGTAGATGTCTGCTCTACAGGATAAATGTTGACAGTAGACAAATAAATCACAGTAGACAAATAAATCACAAAACTAGCAGTCTGACTAGCACGAACTGCCAATCCAGAACATACTAAACAATAACTGATGGTGTATTGCAAACTGAAGACACTATTTTAATTCCATTCTCTGTATTCGGTCTGCTTGCCAAGAAATACTAGTTGGCAAAGTAAGGTCATAAAGGCTGCAAGACCTTGGCTGATATACCCAAATGTGCCTAAGGATAAAATCTATTCCGGTGTGTTTCCATATGGGTAAGTAATGCCTGTATAACCAACACCAGACCCCCCACCATCTCACACATATATTATTACCACGGGGGAAAAGATACACACATATAATTATTGCTTCAAGAGCAGACCTTTTTAAGAAGAGCAGACTCTGTGGGCACACGATCACACACCCACACCCACACCCACACCCTCGCCTAAACTCACACACACACACACACACACACACACACACACACACACACACACACACACATACACACACACACACACACACACAAACATACACTTCTGGCAGGAGAGGCGTTCCCTCACCCCTCTGGAGCCCCTGTCACTGTGGCAACCCCAGTGCCTGAGGTGAAAAGAGGTTGAGGGGAGGGCAGCAAGGGAGGGGGGTATCTGGGGCAGTTAGGGTGGTTGCGTGGGTGGGGTTGTGCAAGGGTGGCATTTACGGTGGCAGCTCAGAAGACCTGCTAATTAATGCAACATAACCAACGTCTAATTACCTATGGATGGCGGGAACCATACGGCAATGTCCACTGAAGGGTGAGAGAGGGGCGTGAAAACCAGGAATTGGGGTGGGGAAGAGGGAGGAGGTCATCAAGAGAGACAGAAAAAGGGGGAGAGAGAGGTGTGGACTTGGTGAGAAGCAAGTGAAACACATGGAGGCAAAAAAAAAACAGAAATACATACAGTATCATTCGAAAAAATGAGGCTTCAGAAAACGCTAGAAAGAAGACCTTAACCAATGGTATGGGACTTTATGTTGGAGGGTAAAGAGGGATGCTGGAAGTGCATAAGGCAAAATCAAGGGCTGGGGAATTGTGGGTGGAATGAGATGGAAAAAAAAGGATGGGGAGAAAAGTAAGGACGAGGGAAAAGAGGTTGACTGAAGGTCTAGGGGAGAAAAGAGGACATGGTGTGGGAGGGAGGGTGCTGAGCGACAGAGGGGATTGGAGAAGGGAGGGGCGGGCAAACACACATACACACTCTCACACACACACACACACACACACTTACACACATAAACACATACACTCACACACACACACACACACACACACACACACACACACACACACACACACTCACACATATAAACACACACACACACACACACACTCACATACATAAACACATACACTCTCTCTCACACACACAGACACACTCACACACATACTCACACACATAAACAACACACACATAAACTCACACATCCAAGCCTACACACAAACACTCACACCCACACACACAAAAACACATACACACACAGTATATACTCACCCTACACACACACACAAGAAATCTCTACCCCCCACACACACACACCCTCCAGATGCACCTGAGTGGTTAGCAGCCCTAGAGGAGAGCTCTCCAGGCTGCTGCTACTGCAGCAGTGTGGCTCCCCATGGCCGGTCTGCCATTGATGCTTTCCTTCCCGCTGGAAAGCACATGCAGGGATTTGAAGTGCAGAGGGGCCGTTTATTCCAAACGGAGCAGTCGCCCTAATCCCCGGGATTATAATCCTCTTCATATCCCTCACAGCGGGAGAGGGATGGAGTGTGTGTGTGTGTGTGTGTGTGTGGGGGGGGGGGGGGGGGGGGGGGGTGGGGGGGGGGGGGGGGTGATGGTCGAAAAAGCATTCCTTATCCTGTCACACACACTCACACACAAACAAACACACACACAAACCACCCGAGGCACAGTGCAGTTACTGTAGCCCATTTT
>NC_137920.1:61375263-61377763 GCF_963457725.1 Sprattus sprattus
ATAAAACAAAAGGCACTCTGTGTTATACATATTGATGTCTGATTCGGTACAGTGACGATGAATTAATGAACAATCTTTTGAATAAGTCAGGTAAAGAATTGTAGGAATTATTGATGATGCTCTTACAGAATGAAGGGAGGATGGGAGGTGGAGGTTGATGATGATGTTTATGATGTGGGAGTAGTGTCGTGTGCAGACTTACGGTACTGGGGCGGTGGAGTGAAAAGCTTTACATTAAGACTCCATTAACTAACAGGATTTACTGTTTCACTTAGGATGAACAAACCATGAACAGCAGTAGTCTATTAGAGTCATAAAAACTTTGCACATGTAAACATGCACACACAGAGACGCAGAGACACAGACACACACACACACGAACACACACACACACACACACACACACACACACACACACACACGAACACACACGAACACACACACACACACACACACACACACACACACACACACACACACACACACAAACACACACACACGAGCACACACACATGCACGTACAGTGCATTGCCAAGCAAGCAGAGAGACAAAGTCTGAAAATGACACACATGTATACACAATACACTTCAACAGATGAAAGCCCAAATGCCAATATAGTACCACACATAAAGACATAATCACCATCCCCAAACACACACACACACACACACACACACACACACACATTCCTACACACAGACCCACTATCAAACACATAGAGCTATGCAGTGCACAGGAACAAACACACACACACACACACACACACACACACACACACACACATTGGGAATAAGAGCAGAGCCATTTTCATTAGTGAGAGCAGTGGCAGTGTGAGCCCAGCTGGTTGCAGGCCCCGAACTGCCACAGCACATCTGGTGTCAGCACTCTCCCAGAGATAGAGAGATAGAGAGCCATCTGGAGAGGGGAGGGGGAGAGGGAGGCATGGCTCAGAGCACACACACACACACACACACACACACACACACACACAGACACACACACAAACACACACACTCACACATATATGTTGTTCATACACACATAGACCCATATGCATGGACACACACACATTGCCTCACAACGTCACACAACCCCACACAAGCACACAGGGCTTACACCCACATACATAGGCTAAACTTCTATCACACTATCATGAAATATCCATCATTCAGCTCCACCACCAGTGGTAATACATATCCAGTCACGTAAACACATGGCACTGCATGTCTTCACACAGTAGATCATACACATATACTGGCTTATCAGCACTCAGAGGCCTCTGGGTCCCCACACACTGCCTTCTCACGCTCTTCACACATTCCCACTCTGTCGTGTCCATGCTCTCATATTGAAAGACACCATTTCAATACCAAATGTGTGTCTGCATGAACACACTCACCTGTACACTTGCACACACATCCATGCACGCGCTTGTGTGTGTGTGTGTGTGTTTGTGTGTGTGTGTGTGTGTGTGTGTGTGTGTGTGCTTGTGTATGCGTGCGTAGGAGGCATGGTGGCCGTCTCTCCCTGGCGTCCTCACACACAGATTATGAGCTGTCACACACCTGTCCTCACTGTGGCTGTCCATCATGTTGATCGGCGCCAACTACTTGATGTGATTAATGTTCACCTCTGCAGCAGACAAGCGCTCTCTTATGCCATGCCAGCACTTCCTCTGCGGCCCTGGGCTCACTGTCACCAGCGACACCCACCACAAAGGGCCCTGATCTCTCTGGGATTATTAGTCCTTGGATGTCACTGAAGTACACTCAGGGATCAACTAGCTGGATAATAGGCCACCTTTGCTCTTTAATTACGGCATACATACAGGTGGATTTCGGCTAATGTGCTATGTGACGACAAACAAGTGCAGGAGTTAGCAAAAGAACAGACACATTGCACACCCGTGAATTCACAAGACACTGCTGCAGGTGTGAAAAGTGTGAAAATGCATGCCAGTTCCAGCCATGAATAATGGAATAGCAATGTTCCGTCAAGTTGAAGAGAGGTGAGACATACACTGTCACCCATTCGATCAAATCATTGGCACAGACACACACACATACACACACACACACACACACACACATACACAGTCAGACACAGACAGAGACACCACCACTTCTTCCTTTCGAACGAGCCACTTCCTGTTAATATTACATACACACATGTAAATAATGAAGCGATGGTTGGGGCACGGCTATCGCTGGTGCAGTTGAGTTAAAAGCTCATTAAGGCTCGTGCTGGAGCGCCACTCCAGTGCACGGGGGGAGAGATACAGCTGGAACTCGTCTCAAAACGGAGCTCCATTTAGTACATAGGGGGTTTGCAAACGAGATGCACACGCCAAACACAAAAAGCACTCTTTGTCAACAAAACAGGAAAAATTGGTCACACTCTTAGAGAAAGAAAAAGAGACAGGGAGACAGAGAGAGAGAGAGAGAGAGAAAGGGAGAGAGAAAGTGGAAAGCAGCTGCCTTGTTTTCACCGGGACACATTC
>NC_137920.1:61382763-61385263 GCF_963457725.1 Sprattus sprattus
TGAAACACTGAGTTAATGGAATGCACACAGCGTAATTCAGCAATGATTTGACATATACATAAACTTCGTCGCACAACCAAAGCTGTGTATGGGCTGATTGGGAGGGGGAAGAAAAGAAAACTCAGGGACACAGTTTCCACAGATTTCAAGACATTTCAGAAGAACAGCAGAAGGGAGATGAAGAGCGATTCAGAAAGAAGGTGAGGGACAAGATAATGATGTAGTTGCACATACAGAAAATGCAAGTGAGTGAGCTAGAGAGACAGAGAGAGAGAGGGAGAGAGAGACAGAGAGAGAGAGAGAGACAGAGAGAGAGAGAGAGAGAGAGAGAGAGAGAGAGATTAGGCATAATGGGCTGGGGTAGAGGAGAATGCAATTACGAGGTGTATCATCAAATATTTGATTTGCACCCGGAGACTGGCGCATCCTGAAATTGCAGAGGGGGCCAGGGGGGCCTGTGAGCGAATGAGCGAGGGAGCGGGCACAGCCCAACTCGTACACAGTCTCATTTCCAACCTTCCTGGCGAAGGCAATTAGCCACAATCAGTGCTTAATTGAGCAAACACAGAAGGATACTGCTCAAACTGTTCTGCTTTAGTGCTTTTTTTCTCGCAGACTAATTAAAACATTCAGACGCGCCAGCCCCCTCTCCGCCAGTGGTTGCCATGGGTGTTTTTTTTTTGTTTTGTTTCTTTTTCTTATTAAATTTTCCGATGGCCGCCGCGAGTCTCGGGGTCCATTATCTCTGCTCTGCCTTCTGTCACCTTGGAGCTCCGACGATCCGTGTTTTTAACCCCGACCGCTCGGCGTGATCGTTCCTGTCCTTCCACGACACTTTATATTCACACCGCGAGAGGCAGATTTGGTCATTAATGCCGTCCACGAGCACTCTGCGCAACCTAATTGGTCTCCAGTGAGGAAAAAAAAAGGACAATCCTCCACGGTCTTCTGACCCTCTCCAATTTTCATCTTCATTCGATTTCTTTCCTTTACACCTTTTCAGGCCTTTACACCTCTCTTGGAGAGCAAGAAATTAAAGTGGCAAGTGATGTTTCAGACTATTTTCTAATTGTTACAGTAGACAAGTTATTCCTGGATGGGAGGCAGCCTCTGAGGCAGTCTCCAACCATCCGCTAGACACACTCAGAGGGGAAGAGTGCAAATGCAGGGTAAATATGTCATTCAGGAATTCAATGGCTGGCTGCACACACAACCACACACACTCACACACACTCACACACACACACACAAACACACACATCAAGCATTTGTCCTGTTTAATCTCACATAATGCACTAGAGTCTGCATGGTGAAACAGTGGTCCTATGAATGAAGGAACAAGAAAGAAGCCCCCAGTGTGAATCACCAGCTTCTGGGCTCAACACAACTGGGACTCCCATGATGTTTTTGTGTGGTTTGTGTGACCTCTTGAGCATGTAAAAGAGTATTTCCTAAGCCCTTTGGCTTACTTGACCAGACAGTCGCTTGCCCACACAGCTGCAGCACCATACTCAAGCACCACAAGGGTCATGGAGGTTGGAGCTGTACTGGGCGAGATGGTGTGCTGTTGGAGGTCACCCCCAAACCACAGACCTACAGTACAGTTGGGGTGTGGATGTGGATGGGTGGGGGTTGGGCCCAGCCTCCATGTTTGTGTAATGTGAAAGTCAGAGCACGAGACAGAGACAGGCCCCGCGGGCTTCGGGCAGAGTAATTATGCTACAGCCCTCACTGCAGGGAAACTTTCATTACAGCTCCACCCCCCTGCAGCTACGCGTGCCCACACACAGCCACACACACACACACACAAATGAAAACACACACACACACACACACACACACACACACACACACACACACACACACACACACACAATACCACAAAGTTATTCACACACTCATACAAACTCTCTATCACACACAGACATGCACGCAGACACACACACACACACACACACACACATACATTCACATGCTCACACCCCCACATCCACATCCAAGTCCACACATACACATGCAGGGGGCATAGGTCCCCCAGACACACTCTCTTCCACATGGCTCACCACGCCCCAGGGCCAAAGAACCGCTGTGACACTGACCCCCTTCCCTCTCTCTCTCTCTGCTTCACTCCCTATTTCACCATCTCACAATGTATACAGTATCTCTATCTCTGTTTCCTTTCTCTCACTCTCTCTCTCTCTCTCTCTCTCTCTCTCTCCCTCTCTCTGTCTCTCCCTACTAGTGTCTTTTGGTTTCTCTCATTGTCTCTTCTGGATTTCTTAGGCTCTCTGTCTCCTCATCTTGCACTTTTCCTGTCTGTTTCACTCTCTACTTCATGTTTGGAGTTGATCTGAGTTACCACCACCCACCAACCACCCCCCAACACACTCACACACACACACACACACACACACACACACACACACACACACACACACACACACACACACAAACATGCATGCACACATTTAAGCCTTATATGCCCATGCTAACATGTGCC
>NC_137920.1:61392763-61395263 GCF_963457725.1 Sprattus sprattus
CTGCTGGTGAAACACATATGATACACCACAATACACAAGAGATAACCTACACTTCCTGCTGCTCATGCTACGGACTTTTAATGAGCACCCAAAACACAGGGCACTCTGAGCGTGTTTCTTGACATTTACCATCATGCCGGAACATTTCAGCGCAGGTCAGCTCATCAACATTGGCTGACTGAACAACGACAGCAAAACAGACAGGCTCTGTTCCTCTTCTAACCCTGTAGAGCCACATTTTCTGTCTGCGTTTGCGTGTCCGTCTGCCTGCCTAGACGAGCTCATCAATGCCCATCAAAGCCTTCTTCCCAGAGCAGCCCATCTGTCTGTGTCTGTAAGCATGTTGATGTGCCTGTTAGCGAGCCCCCTGAATAGCTCCAGCACCCAGCGGGGCCGCTGCCTGACCAAAAGAGTGCCAAGAGTAGCCGTGTGTGTATAGAGTGTGTACATAAGGGAGACCGGGTTTTGGTTGTGGTAGTGTATACATGCGTATGTCTATGTCTGTCCATGCGTGTGAATTGTTTGTGTCTGTGTGTGTGTGTGTGTGTGTGTGTGTGGGTTCCAATCAACACCCTCAGAATTCTGTTGCCCCACCCTGTAGCTCTTGTCACTCATCACCCAATCCTTAATGAAATCTGTCTCTTATTATAGCATGAGAGACGACCTGTGGCTAATGCCACCCGCCGCCTCACACACACACATTTCTATGGTCTGGGGGAGAATGCGTGCGAAGGGGAAAGAGAAGCTGCTGAAGTGTCTGCGATGTGTGTGTGTGTGTGTGTGTGTGTGTGTGTGTGTGTGTGTGTGTGTGTGTGTGTGTGTGTGTGTGTGTGTGTGTGTTGTGTGTGTGTGTGTGTGTGTGTGTGTGTGTGTGTGTGTGTGTGTGTGTGTGTGTATGTGTGGCAGGGAGTCGGGGGGGGGGGGGGGGGGTATATATTCATGCCTGTTTTTCTGTATGTAGATCTATGTTCATGTCCTATCGTGTGCATGTATGTGTATTTCTATGTGTGCATATGACTATGTGTGTATGCAGACATATATGCATTAGTGTCGTTGTACATGTGTGTGTGAGTGTGTTACTGAAATAGGGCTCAGCTGCAGTCAACGGCTGGGACCTGACAGAGCTCGAGCTGGAGCTCAAGACAGGCTACGTGACGTGACAGCTGGCTGGATGGACAGCATGTGATGATTATTATTAAAGTCGACCGCCAACGGCGTTGACACACCAGCGGGAGGTGGACTACGGCACCCTTGTAACCTTGCTGCGGCAACGTCCTACCACCGGGACCATCACTGCCAGAGCCCCCCTCCCCACCGATGCCAACTTCCCTCGGGGCAAAACAACAAGTCAACTCCAATCCTGGCTCCATCCCAAACCCACTCTCTCTCTCTTTTAATATCAAAACATTCACCATCAAAACCTGGTGCTTTAGCTCATCCACTGAATAATTCAGGGGGAAAATAAAATGACAAGTCAAATTAAAGCTCGAGGCAATAACACTGATGTTGGTATTCAACCTTTTACAGGGAGATCTGTGAGATCTTGCAGCTCAGCACAAGACGCCCCCAGGGGGAATGTTTGTCAGAGCATCTCACCCCCCTCAAGAAATACGCAGAGGTTCGCACGGATCACACTTGTGGTGAACGTTAAGGATCATTAAATACATTTCGGAATGAATGGTGGATAATGACAGGCGAAGAATGCATAGGGCTCAGTTCACGGTGAGCGAAGGCGACAGAGAGATGGATGGTGATGAAAGTAAACGATGCATTCAGCAGTTTCGCCTGCACAGGAAGCAGCGGGAAGGAGGCAGAGGCCTGCAGAGCTCCAGGTGTGAAGCAGCCATTGAGAGTGAAGCGAGCCCTCCTAAAAGCCAGCACACACACACACACACACACACTCTCTCTCTCTCTCTCCCCCTCTCCCACACACACACACTCACTCACACACTCTCTCACACACACAAACCCACATGCACACACACACACACACAATGATGCTTTCCGCCATTAAGGCTTATCAGTGTCTCCTCACTCCGAGTGGCAGGCAGCAAACAGGCAACATGCGAAGACTGCCACAGCCATGCTAATCTGTTTTGCATTTCAATAGGTGACTCCTTGCCATGAGCTGGTTCAATTCAATGTGTGGTGTATAGTTGACAGCAGGTGTATGTGTGTACGTGTGTGTGTGTGTGTGTGTGTGTGTGTGTGTGTGTGTGTATGTGTATGTGTATGTATGTGTGTGTGTGTGTGTGTGTGTGTGTGTGTGTGTGTGTGTGCCCATGTGTGTACCCATGTGTGTGTCCCTCCATCTTTATTTCAGTCTGTGCCCACACCAGCTTGATCCCTGGCACACCTAGCACCCGCCGCGTCCAAATGAACCTGTCCCAGTGAATATGGCACTGATGCCACGCACCTGTCCCACTCAATGTGATGTCATAACACTGCACCTGTCCCTGGCACCCATTCTGCCACAGAGGATGAGTGTGAGTGTGTGTGT
>NC_137920.1:61402763-61427763 GCF_963457725.1 Sprattus sprattus
GTTGGTGTCCTACAGTTCCACAGCCACAGCTCCCGACTGGGTTTAAAAGCCCCCTACACCGATAGCAGTAATGAAGTCACTCCCTGGTTGTAAGGGTTAACTGGTTTTGCTCTCGCTCTCTCTCCCCCTCTCATTCTCTCCCTCTCCTCCACGGGAACTCATACCTCATGTCAACTGTCAGATAAAAGTGAGAGAACACCGGGAAAAGAGGCGAGGAAGAGGAGAGGAAATGAGCCCTCATTTCAGGGTGGGGAGCTGTGTGTGTGTTGGGGGCTGTTCCTAGCTTACTGTTACTGCCAAGTATCACCACCATCCCCTCATCACCCCACAACGTCCCACAATCCCCCCCGCCCCCCCACCACCACCTTTTCCGGTAAAAAAATGTTGCCTGACCATTTTACTAACACTTGGGCATCATGAAGCACCCATTTCATGATTCAGCACCTGCATCTGCGGTACCAAGAGGCACTCAAGATCTGGGATTCCAATTAGAAGTCAACTGCTATCTAAGGAAAAAAAAATACTAAAAGTTTGATGTGGCCAAAGTATCACAGTCGGCGTCTGGGTCCGGTAAACAGAATGACCGATTTCCTCTCACTGCAAAGGAAGGAAGCTGCAGGCGTTTCATGCATCCACTGCAGCTGGAGATGTACTTGTTTACTGGGACACTATCCTTCTGGTGAGCTTACACGACACTGGGATAGAAATGGCTTTTGCCTTAGCAGTGTACAAGCCTGATATGTGTGGTCCCTGGTGTTCTAGGAAAGCCGAGGTCCCAGGCTGTGGCTGGCACACAATACTTGTCGAGATTAAACCACGGGGATGATGACCACTAGCCCACAAATGAGCAACAAGAAATTCCATTATAGAGGAAACAGCAGGTTCAATTAGATTTCCAATACGGTTTTACCCCTCCGACCTATCCCCACCACATAAACAACAACAACAGCAACAAAAAGGGAAACAAGAAAAGCACGGTCTCATTCCTGGGACCCAGTTCTGTTTCCAGCGGCAGGGTTTAGTCAAATCCTGTTGTCTGGCAGTGCCTTAGAACTCCCCTGAGCAATGGACCCCCCACCCCCCATTCTCTCCCTCTCCCTCTCCCTCTCTCTATCTCTCTTTCTCTCTCTCTCTTTCACACACACACACACACACACACACACACACATTGCCAGTGTAACTCCCGACTATGCTGCATAGATCACATAATGTCCCCTGTTCGGCCCACTCATGTGTAGGGCTGTCATGATTATGAAATGAAAAAATTTGGAAAAAAAAAACCATCCAGTATAAGCCTAATCATGGTTTAATAATACTCATATACCTGATGAAGAAGAAGAGCCATTTAATGGCACTGAACATTGGAACTGCTTTTCATTTGCCTTTTAGGCTTAGTAAACAAATACCTACACATATGAAATAACATAAATAACAGCATTAATGTGCACAGCATATTACTGAAATATACAAAGAAATTACTGCCAATGAAGGATTCCAAGGTTTTGTGGAAATAGTGATGGAAATATGGCATTTTGGTCAGTTTTATCCAGCTGTTTTTATTAGATTCTGCCAATTATGCTAAATAATTTTGGTCAGCTCAAATAATCTCGATCAGGCATTTGCGTTATAATTGTGACATGCCTACTCATGTGTGTTGACGCCCGTCATCCCTCCATCCCTTCCTCCATCCCTTCCTCCATCTTTCCCTCACCCTTGTTCTTTTTGCTCCACCACCTCCTTTCCCCCCTTCTCATTTAATTCAGCCGTCTTTTTAATGGAGCGAGCCGAGCCTGTATTCACTCGACTGCCATTACGAAACAAGGCGACATGGCTGCGGTAGTAAACGGCTCTCGTTCCATTAATCCCTTCGGTGGTCTCCGTGCATACGGCTGCCCAAACGATTTATTCACTGCGCTTCTTCCCACACACACAGCGAGAGAGAGAGAGAGAGAGAGAGAGAGACAGAGAGAGAGAGAGACAGAGAGAGAAAAACACCTACAGCACTGCTAATGTTTGTGGCCTTCATCATCTAAGGCTTAGGCATTCAGTGCCTTGGTCTTTCAAGTGACTGCTATTAGTACTACAAGCAGTACTAATAAAATACCATCAGTTTTGAGTGAAGAGTACTTGCTGCTGTCTCTCCTTGCATTTAAAAGTGTAACTGGGATGTAAAGAATTGAAGGAGCGGTCCATTTCACCTTGACTTCATAAGGTTTGTTGGCCAGTCAAGTGGAACCTTGCACACACTGTTAGACATTTGTGTGAAATGTGCACTTTTTTTACTGTGATTTATACAGTATATTATTGTGTTACTGCTTTGTAGTGCATAACTGTACATCATGAATTCATTATATATTATGTAGACCAGATGTCTGGCATAGTATTGTGTATCCCACATTGTGGAGAAATATTACATTTTCCTGTGAAAAGCTTGCCCTAGGTCTAGGGGTTCAGGGCATGTCTCTATAAAGTGCTTTGGGACAATGTCCATTGTGCTAAATAAACGAATGCAGTTGATTTAAATTGAAATTGAAAAACTGGAAAACAGCAAAACTGACATACTAATAAATCAGAAGTCAGAACGTTTTCATTTCTCTGCTCTGCCTCATGACCCATGTGTTCACAGCATAGCTCTCAAAAGTGTGCCAATATACATATAAACTGATGCACAATGCATATTAGGCTGTATGTCGGATTATGGTGCAGTATGGGTGTTTTTGAATGCCACATGTCTTCAAGTGACCTTACATATCTAGGCACAGTATGTGAATAGATCAAGCTGGTCCGGTATCGATCAGGTGTAGGCTTAACATCCCAAAGAAGCTACAGTGCTCTCATTTCTGTTTATGAACTTCTGAGCAGTCTATTGTATTGAACAAAGTTAAAGTACAAGCAGCATACAGGCTTCACTATGTGTCTTAAGCCCACAGTGCTACTTCATTAACTGTCCTCCCGGTGCACAGCATGCCTTCCAATTCCAATCTGCTCTCATTATTTTGCAATACAAAACAAAAACAAAACTTTACACTAAAGACCTTTACTAAAGTTAATAGAAAGGAACACAAGAAAAGCTTCCACAAATAGCTGGATAGTACCTCTTTGAAATTCCTTAAATCAAAAACCATCCATCATCAAGAAGTGGCTTACTACATTACGTAAAAGGGTTTGAAAATGACAAATAATGACAACATTTCAAAACTTGTGGATAGTGCCTTTTTAACATTTCCAAAGTGAATCTTTGTTTTAATAGATAGAATTAATTTTAAGGTGGTACTAAAAGCAAATGTGTCATTGCATTCTTTCACCCAAGTGATTACGGTAGCTCAGTCGGTGCAGCTGAGTGACAACACCATCAAGACCATGGGTTCAATACCCAGAATGCTTATATGATGAAATGTGTTGTGGCTAAGGCATCTGCTAGTGGTTTATATTATCATTTACAGTATTACTTGTTTACACCATTCCGCAAATAGCAATTTTCCACAAAATTCAATCATTATAACTCATAGCTTAATCACACAAAAATTGACATTGATTTCCTTACTGGTGCGATTCCTAAAATTCCCACTGAGCAGGTTACATTTTCCCATAATGCAATTGTGATTTACAGTAATTCCCTGCTGTACTGGAGTCCTATCGCTATCGCCTAGTATTATTTTTCAACAGGACAGTGTTAAGAAACATTACCTAATGGGCTCCAATGCTAATTACAAATCCATTTGACAGAATCAATATAGCCAAAATAGGCTGTCTTCAAAAGGACCCCAGGATTGCCTGAAGGCTTTGAACTTTGACCTGCTGTCAAATATTTTACTCTTTCTTTGTGCTCAGACCTATTATAATTATATACATAACAAACTGGTATCTGGTATAAGCATAACATTGTCTCCCTTGAAGAAAGTACTGATTTCAAAGAACCATGTTGTGTAGTTAAAGATTTGACATTAGGTTAGAAATTCTAACCTAAGGATAACATGAGGTATACCATGATGTACTAAAGTATTTCATTGAAAAATTAAAGTTTGATGGTTGAGGTCATTTTTAAAGATAACCAGCCAATGTGTGAGCTGTCTACCTGAATGGTAAGGATGGCAGACAGGTAGTTCCGCACAGTGATAGGGTTTAAGACTCATTTGAGACATTTGCAGAATAAGTTGCGTTCAAACCAAAAAACTTGGATTGATCATCTCCACACTACAACGACCATGTCCCTGAGGTAAGCGCACTCAAACGAACCACTAGGAGGTCTACAAGTTGGAGTTCCAATGTGATATGTTAAACAGTAGATCACTTTAAAACAACATTACAGTGATTTACTGGCGAATAGCTGCCAGTAAGATACTGCTGTCTGTTTTTTTACAGTAGGCCTATGCCTAATTTAGATTCAAGAACAGTAAAGCACTGAAAAAGGTATTACAGCAACTTACTGTTGACTTTTTGCTGGTAATTAAATGTAGATAATGTAAAGCATATTTTACAGCAGGTATCTTGTTACTGTGAATACTATGCCGATGTCAAAAATAGAAAAGAACTTCACTACGTTACGTGCCAATAGCTGGCAGGAACAGGAATTTTCAGTACTTATGTGTGCAGTACATATGCAGTACAACAGTGCAGTACATATCCAACTGCACAACTGTAGTGTACAGTGTATGAATAACAGTAGATGCATTAACATAGCTCTGGCAATTGAAACTATGTGTGTGTGTGTGTGTGTGTGTGTGTGTGTGTGTGTGTGTGTGTGTGTGTGTGTATGTCTGCGTGTGTGTGTGTGTGTGTGTCTGCGTGTGTGTGTGTGTGTGTGTGTGTGTGTTTGTATGTGTGTGTTCATGCATGCATATAGTCTTTTCACTGCTTTATGGTTCATGTGAATGGGCATCAGTACAGTGGCCACGTAAGCGCAGAAATGTCACTTGTCATGCTTCACTGATATTTCCTGGAGTCCGGGCTAAACTGAGAACACAAGCATACGAGAAACAGCACTCTCTTTTGCGCTCCACCATCCGCACCCAATGGTCTGTCATATCCATTTCAGATGCCATTTCCCTGGCACATCCAATTGCAAAGGAGAAGAATTTCCTATACTAAAGTCAATTGGTAGCAGTAATAAAAAAATAACTGCTGTATGTTGCCCTGTTCTCCGACAACTATGGCAGCACCATTTAAATGTAATTTTCTTTGTCATTAATAATTTAAAATGTGTTAATAAAAAAGGGAAAAGGCCACTGAGGATACCATCTCCTCATGCATGCATGCATACGTAATGGCAATATACTTTAAATTAGCCCTGTGATATCGGGTGGGGGGGGGGGGGGGGGTAATCAATCTTAACACTGCCAGTTCAAACAGAGCAATCAAAGGTAAATAGAGCCACCATGTCTGCGCAGATGTTGGGCTTTGTCTCATCCCAACCAGCTTTCAAGCTCAGCGGCCCAGAGAGCAGAATATGGGGCCTGGTGCAGATCTGGCCCAGATCCGGCAGACAGTCGGCCCAGATATGGCCCAGATCTGGGACAGGGGTTGGCTGCAATCAGGGAGGCGGTCTTGTAGTAATGCACATACATGCAGACACAAAAACATAAAGCACAGCCTACATCTATCCATAAAAAGCCTGAAAAAAGACTGAGTGGTTGAGCTGGAAAATTGGAGGTGGGAAGCACATCAGAAAAAAAGAGCTGTTTTAATGCTCTTTTATCCGCAAGTGTTAACCCTGACAGACTTCCTCTTTTCACATCTTAAAAGTGATAAAACTGTTTCATGTTCCCAGCCAATTCCGCTCTGGAGGGAGGGGTAGGCTTTCACCTAGCTCTTAACTTAAAGATACAGTGCCAGAAAACTGTAATATACTAACTCAACTTGATAAGAATATGAAAATAGGCATCATGTAGTTTTACAATTACATATTTGACCTTGACCATCATATTTCACCTTAATGGTAAAGCAACCACCCACCACACACCAATAAGACCATTAGTCAAAATGAGACTTTTGTCCTTGAGTTGCACTGTGAACAACCAGGGGGTCTTAAGCTGTCGTGCAATTACTATTATATCTACTCGTGTAGTTTGTCATTTTATTCCCAGAGCAGAACATGTAAAGGGCATTTGGGGTTTAGAGAAATGTCATTTATGAAGGCTGTCTGTCTTCCATAGGACCAGGACCTATTACAATTGTATACATAACCATCTGCTTTCTGGTATAAGAATAATATTGTCTCCCATGAAAAAAGCACTTCTTTCAAATGTTGGGTAGTTTAATTTTGTCAGTAGTGTTACAATTCTAACCTAAGGACAACAGTGACAAACAGAGCAGGCTGAACGCAGCTGCCATGTTGAAAGTATGGTCTCCAACAGAAGACATGCATGCCACACCAGCCTAACCTACAGAGTGTATTCCACAGATGCTTGTCTACTTGTGGCAAAACCAGGAGCTGAAGGAGGTCATCATCCTAATTAGTCCTTAATTGACTGTAGTACTATCACTGAGGTTCCACTGTAGACCTGACCAGTGGCTCTTTCAAATGTATAATCACAGACAAGTAATGCGCTCTTGGGAATGTGGAGTTTTAAGGGTATCTGACAAGGTCTTAAAAGTAAAACATCTTAAATAACAGATAATGCAACAATGGTGTTAGACTTGTAGTTTGGGAGGATGTTGGACAGGTATGACCTGGCAAAATACAGCCACCTGTATGAAATATTTCTGATTTCATACTTTGATTAAGCCAATTAATTGATTTGATATGGTACACTGTAATTTATCATTTGACCAACGAATTAGTAAAATTACTCGACTAAAGGCATGAAAGTGAGTAATTGAATCACGATCTGGTTAAAGCCTGTACGAATTAATTTAAGTCCTGCCGCAACGCATCACGTTAATTGATACTTCAGTATCTGTAATGGCTGCTACTTGCAATGCATCCAGCATCAACTGAGTGGTCTTGATGGACCTAGATGCTCTTGCTCTGTATCCTCGCTATAAATCTTCAGTCTGTGTTTTTATTAATTGAAACAAGTGGAATCATATCAAACTGCTGCCACTTCAGACAATAGACTTCCATGGTCGCAGAAGCAATAACAGGAATCCTTTCCTGAAAACGATACCTTAAACTGTTGCATGTAGATATTGTATGAATATATTACCACTAATAAGCACATTTTAAAACTTTTGCCTGTCTGAATCACAAATAACTCTTACATCCAACTCACCTATTACTTGCGTATGCAAAATTCCACAGAGGATGGCAAACTGAAGCGGATTCATTGTGGCATAGTAACCTCCAGGTTCACGAGTGAACAAACTCCGGACACCACTACTTCAACCAACTTGCAGATTGGGTGATTTCACTCCTTGGGTGATACAAGCTCTTATCGGGTTCAAGTTCTTGTTAGTTATTGATAGACCGTTTAGATTCAAGCCCAAAAGGGGCTAGTCCGTCCTTCTCGAGAGCGCAACGTGTTGGTCGATGTCAAGTGGTCCCTCAATAACAAGTCAACCTCTCCATCAACCTGTCCTTTCTCCTCTTCACCTTAATCGCCTTCAAAAAGATGGGAAAGTGGTTATTGTGTCAAACAGTCCACTCAACTCTTAGAGGTATTTGTTTCCTACCCTCTATCTAAATTAAAACGTTTTCATTTTGCTCTTTGCTTGCGGAATTTTACCACTGAGATCTCCTCCACCAATTGTCTAGCAAAGGTCGCCTTTTTCGCTTATCCGTTGATAAATAAAAAAATCCAGCACCTACTCAGAGACCCACATGAAAGCATTTTAAATTTCACATGATCAGAGCTAGCGCTCACTCCGGTGCCCGCTCCGCGCGGCGTGCCATCGATGTGTGTGTATTCAGACAGCGCTGAATGACTGCACTCGGTTGATCCTCCGCCAATTGAAAACCTTGACACAACAGTCAGACGCCAATGCGAGGCAGCTTCAGCCTTACCATATACCCCATACAATGTGAATGCAAGAGTACGTTGATGACATGTGTTGGAGTGTAGACTTTGTAATAAGAAGCATTTTAATTTAAAGTTAACAGAGAAAAGATAATGCATTGCGGGCAACACACAGTAAGGTAGGCAATTTTCGTTTTCTGTATCTGTGAACGGTGGGTCTTGAGCAATGTTCGCTGAGAAGTCATACAATACTTATTTTTTTTCTTTAATAAGTACAGAATGTACAATAGACAAACATTGACGTGAAAAGGAATATCACGAGCTGAAGTCAAACGCACTATAACTGGAACGGTGTTCTCAGAACCGCTGTAATGTTTTGGCGGCCCCTATTGACGTAGTGACAGGCATATTGGCAATACTGATGGTGATCGTTTAATGGCCGTTACAGCAATTCTCTTGGTATGGGGTCAATAATCAGCCGACTGTCTAGCATCCTGAGGCAAAAACTGTCTGTGTTGGGAATAGCATTGGACGATTCTACCCACGTTAAGATAAACCCACTGTCGCACAGTGACCCGAAATCACATATCACATTCTAGATTTCATTTAGATAACAGTTAAATGTTTTGCAGTCAGCCATGTAGTCACATTATAGGCTGAGTAAAGCAATTATGTGGCATGTATGGTCAGACCTCCACTGGAAGAAGAGAATTTGTGCACATATGACAACAAACATTCATCTTATTGATTGTCCTATACGTGATTTAAATCATTTTTGATTACCCCTATTTTTCTGTGAAGCTGACAATTCAAAGCGTACAGTATATGTACTGTTTGGGTGAAACGCAGCTGAACTCTTTATAGAAGCCAAAAGGAAAGTAAAACGCCTCCCTTTGTAGGATAGAAGCACAGATTATCACCACCCACTCAAGCACACTCTCTCCCCTGCTTCCTCTGTGGCAAGCCAACCTCCGTCTCCCACAAACACTTCCATCACTCAAGACAGGCTAAACCGTTCAATGAAAAGCAAATCTATACCTCTGCAGCTGTGGACTGCAACCTCAACACCAAGTTCCCACGCAAGCCCACCTTATGCTGTGGGAAGAATGACACAGGGCTCTGTGCTCTGTATCTGATCTGTTCCCACTCGCTGATGAGGCCGCAGCTCAGGGCACTGGTGATAATGAACCTGAGGCTGAGTGCAGGAGTCCTTAGGAATGAATGGGCTGCTATCAGATCTGTGGAGATATGACAACTAACAGCTATTGTTTAGCATCGGAAACAATGAGATGCTGTCATATGAAATGCACAGGCACTTGCTCCCTTACAGTTACAGACACACACACACACAGATATACAGACATGTCCTTTCTCTGAAATGCACAAATACGTGCATGCGCGCATGGTGTTTAATGAGCCTAACTTTAGGACATATAGCTTCTTATAAGTGTAACACACACACACACACACACACATTGCAAATGAGCTGGCACCACTGCTGATAAACAATTTAAGTGTGTATAAGTGTGCCTGTGACAGGGTGTGTATATCTTTGAGTGTGTGTTAAGGTTTGTGTGTATTTGCACGTATTTTGTGTTTTTCTGCAAACATATGTGAGTGACTTCACGCATTGAGGCATAGCGAGACAAATGTGTGCACGTACGTACGCACACACACACACACACACACACACACACAAACAAACAAAGAAGCATCTCGACAAACACAAACACATTCATCTGAAGACGAAAATGAAATTAAATATAACAGTTTAGGCGAAGATAACCTTCAAGAATGTAGCAAGGCTTTCTCCTTCCTGTTCTTCAGGAGGGAGTGAACCAGCGCCACGCTGACAGAGCTTACCATATTAAAATTAAACTGAGTACATGTTTGGCATATCCCATGAGTCACCAAGTCATTATTTTCCTGCTGTAGTCCAAATGAAAAATGAACTGCAGCTATCTACCGCAGATAATTTGGGCTTCGGGAGACGGCTTGTGCATACAGACTCACCACCAATGAACACACGAATACAAGTCATTATAGTACTTGCTTTAAATAGCAAGGGGACAAATTCCCTTTTTTTAAAATCGTGCACAACCCTATACACAGATGGGCCTGTAAAGGAGTGAGTGGAGAGAGGAGAATTGGTGAGAGTTTGCAATGTGGCTGTGTTTATGTGTGTGCACAGTATATTTCTGTGCATGTGTCTATTTGTGCAGCTTATTCTAACACGACATCCAGGAGTTGTTTATGTACTAACCTCACACTATATCCTGGTTTAACAACCAGGAGGTCAACTGCATCCCTCTTTCAACGGCAATCAATGGCATCGATAAGCATCTAAACACAGCTTTCTGTCTGGGGGCCGGGGCAAGACCGCTGTCATTAGCAGCCATTGATTTTATGGATGAAAGAATGTCTCTCTTACACTACTCTTATCGGGGTGTCTGTTTGTGTTTAGTGCAGGGCCATGAACATACCGCTTAACAGTAATGTATGACTTACAGTCGATACACTCACTCATGTAAACTCGTCAAACATGGTTTGAGAGTTCACATAGTAGACTCACATTGTGTGATAGATATTGGAAGCAAGGAATGCCTGAATCTGGGTAGGAATATTTCTAATGCTCCATTCTCCACTACAAGGTTGAGGTTGCATGCACTTAGTTATCTATGATTTTGTAAGCATCAAAAGCTGTATTGATCAGCCTAACGGCCAACTGGGATACTGTGCCAGTCCTTGTTTTTCCTCTGACTGATTGCACATGGAGCTTGAAGTCTATCTTTATCCATCATGCACCATGCAGTATACACACACTGTACACACATTACATGTGACCATTTACAGTTGTGTACCAATTATGCTGATTCTACTTCAGAAGGCCCTTTGAAGGCTTTGAAGTCTTCTTTCCAGATCACATGCACTCTTGGCTCTTGCCTTCTGATCAGCCCTCACTGAAGTGGGTCATTGGCCCCAACCTCCTTTTCCCAGCCCACGAGAGACACATGGCCCAGGGTCAAGGGTCATGCCTCAGTCATCATACAGACACACAGCAGGAGCCACTGGGACAGAACAGGACAGGAGCAGAAGCTGGCTGGAGGCCCTCACTCCACTGAGAGCCTGACAACTTTAAAGTTCCACTGCCTTGTATCGTTATGAGACTGACACAATCATAATGGTGGTGACAGAAGAAATAATGTCAGTTTGTGATTGGAAACTTAAAAATATATATATAAATATATATATACATATATATTATATATACTGTATATCTATTATAATTGGTATTGTATTCTATATAATGCTTTATATATACAATACACACAGTGGACCTCATTCAGCAACATTTTCTGAAATTTGTCTTTTATTTTTCTCTGAATTATAGAGCAAAGATAGAACAAGTCAACTCCAGATGCACCAAGCGCTCTGAACCATCCAAATGTGCTTTTACCCTGGTGTGCTGAAGGATGAATCCCACTTGATCAAACATTGGAGGCACGTGGCCGATTGTTTGTTATTAGCATCGATAACGACCCCTAAACATTATATACGGGCATGTGCTGTGCCGTCTGCAAATACTCTGGCAAAGACACAAGCATTGCAGAGATGCCACCAAAAAAGGCTGTAAGAAGAAGAACTTCAACAGTAGTGAAATCAACATAGTGTTAAATTAACTTAAATAAAGCAAACGTGTGTGTAGATTTGATACAATGATATTCATGTTTTTTTTTGCATGTTCCTCGTATGTTTCCTTGCGTTGGACAGGATTTTTGTGGACTGTGAATAAACTCGAGGACTAGTTCAATTTAATGTTACCTAAAAGAAGAGCAAAAATATGAAAACTCCCAGAAATGAATGGGTACTAACAAATTAAGAACAATTTGTGGATACAAACAGAAATGAAGATGAAATGTGTTCATATATTGCTTCCTTCATGAGGACCACTGTGCACACCATACATATGTGAAAAAGCGTTTACTCCTTGAAAAAGGAGGGCTTGGTGTAGTGGTCACATTCAAGAACTCCTGTATTTTCTTGGCAGAGTTTCTTTTCTATATAAGATGCAGTGCCAGAAGCCTTAGTACTCCACTGAACTAGCTAGTTATTTCGCAAGCCATAAAACCACTCAAGACAGATGCAATCGAGAGCAGTCCAGGCTCTTCAACATCCCCACTGAGTGCTTCAGACCCGCGGCCATTACCACCATTATAGAGCTGACAGTAAGAGATAAACTACACAAGTAAACACCCAGCACCACTGAAATGTTGTATAACAAGCCTGCTTTCTTTCTCTCTCTCCTCCCTTCCTCTTCCTTTCTCTCTCCTCTCTGCCTTTCTCTCCCTCCCTACCTTACATCCTCTCTCTTCCTCTGAATTCACTGTCCTCTGCCTCCTTTTCTCACTCTTCATACCCTCTATATATCTATATCCCTCTCTCTTTCTTTCTCTGTTTGTCCATGGTATTCGCCGTTCTACAGACTGGAGGTAATGAAGCCACTAATGATCTCTTTGACTGGGGCCCTGGCTCTCTCCAGCCAGCCGCCCTTGCCTTGCCTTCCCTCTCCTCCCTCTCTCACCACCTCCACAGTGAAGGCCAGTGGGCTGAGAGGCTGGAGGTGTGGACATTAAATTAAATCCGTGGGGATGTTTTATGTTCAGAGAGAGAGATATGTGTGAAGCCCTCGAGCCCCCGGTCCAGCAGAGTCAGGGCCCATTTCCAAAGGGAGAGGGCAGCCGGCCACTCTGGTAATTTATGTTTCAAGGCCGGCGCTCAAAGACGAGGCGGGAGAGATTCATACTGTACGCTGTGCAAACAGCCCTACCCGCCGTTGGTTGAAGGGTCAAAAAGCCCGCTGCCCATCTTTTCATTTCATTTGTTTATTTTCAGTTTTTTTTTTTGCCGTAAACATTGGAAACTGACACTTTTGCCCTGACACTCAATCCCTCATCCTGTCAAAGACACTGAGGCACAGTTGTTGCCTGGCAACACATGCAAGTATTTTTCCAGTGTAAAAAAAAATCACACTTTGCACTGACCATCATCCATCTCTCCTCTTTTCCACCCTGTCTCCTCTCTCTCTCTCTCTCTTTCTCTCTCCCCCTATGCTTACTGCCTGGAACACACACTCTGAACAGTGTCAAGGTCGCAGCCCTCTTTGTGCACACCATTACCTCTTCGTCCTGGTGTTTGTTCAGCCCAGGCATGTCACAAATAACAGATGGTGCCGCTGGCCTGCTAGTCAACACAAGACTGAGTCCACAGGGCCCAGGACGAGTGGACACCTGTCCAGCTTACAGTGGCTTGTAGGGTACACTATGTTAGAGTGTCATCAACAGGAGAAGGATATGGTCTATTGTGAATTTGTCCTTTGAATAAAGCCTGTCTGGGTTTGTTGGTGTTAGGTTCCAATGGTTCATATAGAAAACAAATAACAAACCTGAGTGTGGAAGCTTTTCTTCAGACCCCATTACCTTTTTTCGTTTGATGGTGAAAAGCTTCCATAGACAGAGAATACAATGTCTACCCTCAGACTCTTCTAGAAGTAGAGATAACTTCAAGTAGGAGTTTTGTAAGGAGAAATAAGACTGTGATAAATGTGTGTTTTGCATCACACAGGAGCATGTCCAAGCGTTCACCCAAAATGAAGCTCAACATAGTGTTGGCACGAGTGCCAAAACAAGACAACAAAATGCTTTTGGCATTGAGATAAGTGGAGAAAAGCTTTAGTGAACAATACACTCATATTCTCTGTAGCCATTAACTACTGATTATTTTCACTATAGAGGAATTGGTGTGTCTGTTGAGAATCATAACACATGGTCAAATGGACTTCTCGGAAATAAATTACTGCTAGATGGAAAACACACAGAAATGTTCTGTTGTCCTGGGATATCCAGACTGACCTTTGACTTGTGTCTGCTGCCTAGGGGCAGGCCATATGATCGAGTGCTTGGGATCGATCCATTCGCTTCTGCTAATGCACTTGTGAACTATAATTTCAATATCAATGAGAAAGTGAACCTCACTGAGCCAGAGCACCTAGTAATGGAAAACCAAAGCAACTCGGAGAAGTCCATTACTACTCCACGGGTGCTCTACAAGATGTGTCTCTTAGAGGGAATTGGGTTCCTCTTGAAAATGTAGTGAAGGTTTAATTTTTGTTCAGTTTGATGTCCTATTACATTTCTCTTTTCTAAAGAGATGGACACTTTTTTTCTAATCTCAAGCAACCTCTCACTGTAATTGCATTGTTCCCTCTGCCACATTTCATTCCGATGGTTTTGAGGTTGTCTGTGATTATACACAAAACGTCTTCTCCAGACTGAGGGCTCTTGGGGAGATGCAGAGAGACAGAAAGAAAAGAGGGTGCGAGAGAGAGAGAGAGAGATAGGGAGAGAGAGAGAGAGATAGGGAGAGAGAGAGAGAGATAGGGAGAGAGCAAGCTCAGAAATTACCCACCACTCGTTTAGAATCTGACTCCAGACATCAGACACAATGCCCCCCTTCCACCTCCCCATCCTGATACAGTCCCACCCCCCATCCTACCACCTCCTCCCCAACACATACAGGTCACAAAGGTGCAGCCGAGCCTGAGAAGACACTCAATTCCACCAGCACTGCTTAAATCTATTAAAGGTGAAAAAGGGGTCTAGTCTGTCTCGCCCACCCACCCCCAACAGAACACACACACACACACACACTCAAAGACACACACACACACACACACACACACACACACACACACACACACACACACACACACACACACACACACAAAGATATGATGTGCTGCGGCAGATGTGAGTGAAATGGCTCTCCAGATACACACAGTTATCCAGCCAGAGGGGGTAGTGTGTGTAATCAAGCACAAGGACATTTACACAATTTGTTTTTCCTATGGATGAGCAGCAGCGGCAAAAAGAAAAAGGAGAAACAGTGTTTCAGAGAGAGAGAAAGAGAGAGACAGACAGAGGGAAACAGAGGAAGGAGAAACACACAGAGCAATGGAGAGATAGAGCAAACCAAAAAAAAGAGGTGCAGAATTGAGAGGACTCAAACAGAAGGAGGGAGAAGAAAAAGCCCACACCCTGTCGTCCGCTTTTACGTGCCCAAAACGGCAGATAATAGACTTCTCCCATGCGTGTAAACATTGCATTTCCATAGAAATGGCCTCTTTGTCGCGTCTCGGGCGGGTAGCGAGGGCGAGAGAGAGAGAGAGAGAGACAGAGAGAAAGAGAGAGAGAGGAGGAGAGAGGGGATGTGCCGTTTGCCTCTTAATCCTGTTAGCCTTCCTAGAACTGCTGCGATGTTCCAGCTGAAGGAAGCAAATTAAAACAAATAGACAGAACCAGGCATGGCAGCAGAGCAGTGGAGGAGGAAGAGGAGGAAGAAGGGAAAATATCAACCCCTAAAGGCCTGTGGGCAAGGAGACAATGATCTGCTGCCTTCTCTTCCTCCCTCCCTCTCTTTTTCTCTTTCTTCTCTCTCTCTTTTTCTTCTCTCTCTTCTTCTTCCTCTCTTGTTTGTTTACTCGCTGGCAAAAGGAACATCACCTTCCATCATGCATTTGCATTATCTATTGTCTTCATCATCACCCTGTGCCGCTTGCACACAGCTCATCGTCATGCATGTTGTGAATGCTGAAATCAATTTTGCTGCTTGTTTTCTTTTTTTTTTTTTTCTCTCTGCATTGAATATATTCAATTATAGAACTTTGCTGAAGGGCAAAGTATTACTTGAAGAATCAGGGCATAAAGAACAAACAATGCTGATCAGAGGACTCAAAGTGAAAACTCAGTGATGGTTTGTAAAAAGAGGAAATTATAATGGCTGTTTTATCCCATCCCACCATCATACAGAATTTAGAATTCCAGACACAGGATCTGTCTGTGTGTGTTGGTGGGGGGGACACCGGCACACACAGACACAACCCAAACATTTTCAGACAACTACAAGCAGGCGCACACACACACACACTCACACACACACACACACACACACACACACACACACACACCACACACAACACACACAAAGTTTCCACTTTCACGGTTCTGATGTGTCTTAATTAGCCCCTGAGTGAGGTACAGTAGCTTTCAGGAAGAAAAAAAGAGTGTTTATTCTGCCTTGATTTGGCAGCTGGGACAGATATTTGTGTTCCTAGACCTCACACGGCCCCTTTGAAATCCCTGCAGTCCCAAACAGGGGAGGGAGCAGTGGAGGCAGCAGCGAGAGCCCACGCCGCCACACACTGCACTGCTGCCCCCTGCTGGGGTTCTGCTGTTTGTACAGGCCTCCGAGGCAAACCCATCACGCACGCGCCCAGTTGATACACAGAGAATGACGGGTCCTGGGCACACACTCACCTCCTATCAAGGACAGGAGCTATCTGCTGAAAGGAGAGGAAGTGCCAGGATACACTCACACACACACACACACACACACACACACACACACACACACACACACACACAATGTTGATGTTTCGGCGCATGGGTCGCTGCCTACTCACTGCAAATATCACCTCATAGTTAAATATCTAATAAGCTGTAGAGTAAAGTAAAGATTGTATTGTGACTGTTACACAGCCAGGTATCAGCAGAATACAAAAGAGCCCAGGAGGCCAAGTTGAATTCTTCTCCTCCTCTTCCCCTCAGAGATATTGACAGATCTGGTTGAGCCTAATCTATATGTGCAGCCATTAAATCAGCTCAGCCATAGATCCACACTGGGGTCGCTGTGTTTCTCAGCCAGTGGAGAAAAAAAAAAGCCAGGCAGGGACATAACAGGAGGCCGGTCAGCTGGAACACCATTCACCCCTTTATTTTGAACAGAACATTCCAAAAGACCAAACAAAGAACGAGGAGAGAATCAATCCCAGACATCTGCACTCGTGCTAGGAGGAGACCAAAAAAGTGTCCACAACACAACAGACGGTATTACAACACAGTAGAACACGCCGTTCTATGAATAAAATTACACTTATTTTCTCCCATCTACCACCGGGCTGCAAAATCAGCAGATGCACCGATTTCACAGGCAATCACTTTGAAGAACAAACTTACAAAAATGAGAAAAACGAGGAAACCAGTGTCTCTTTTTTTCAGTGCAGACACTTCGGGGGGAAATTAACTCCCCCATTTTACTAGCCTGTGCAAAACACAGAGCAATCTCCCTGGCTCGAAACAGCACCAATACACACACACACACACACACACACACACACACACACACAACCTGATGAGCAGAATGGTTGAAATGTGGGAAATGGTTGCTTTTTTCTGGACAAACTATATGGCAAAACCCTCTCCATTGAGTAGGAACTGAGTGTGTGTTAGGTGCCAAAGTTTACACGCATCAAAAAAAGACATTTGTGCCTCCCCCTTCCCGGTCTAGCCTGTCTGCATCACCAACCCCACTCCCTACCAACCACCATTATAGTTCTGTATATAGGCTACATAACCCCTGAACAAAAAAAATGGGTTTGGTCTATTTTTAGCAATAATTTGAAACGGATTGAAATGTTTTGTGATGGCAGAAATGATCTGGTTGTGTGGTAAGTAGCTAGTTAGTTATGTAAACGGCTGTGCTGAGCTATGACTTGTCTACTTATGGCTATGGTTGTATCAGTTGTAAACTTAAGTCTGAGCTCCGTCCTCCAAAGCCTTCACTGTGTCAGTGAATAAAATGAAAATCTAATTTTGATTGGCAGACACATCATGATGACCAGCCAATCAAATTGTAATCTATCAATTATATTCTGTAATCTGTTTGAAACATTAGCAGCCAAATACTTCTCTGGGTTTGTTTAATGTAAAAAGAGAAAAAATGCTAGCAACTTTAAACAGGATAGGTAGCCTAATTCACTTCACTTCTGTTTTCCCTAATCATTATTAGCTGATGTTAACAAATACAGGATTTTGATAATAATCTTTTTAAAGTGTGTATTGAGTACAGATATGGTAGGCTCTGGGTTATGCAATAAATATTCAAAATACCAACCTATCAGCAGCAGGCTAAAGCGTGCAGACCCCTGGTCCCTTTCATCTCGAAAAGCTTGAAAATTGTTTACTTTAAGCATTTACTTTAACTACCATAAAAAAACAGAACAACTTAACTGTTTCCATATTACATTATTGGACATAATCTGTTAAAGTAGAATTCAGTTGCCAACCCTACACATCCAAATGCCCTCCCCAAGATGACATCCTTGAAACACCACTGTCTATTTCGATTAATCACACAATTATATGAGGTAACACCAGTGGCGGACCTTCAGGGTCATTTATAAATTATACATAAGTGTAAGGTAGTTGTTAACTGTTAATTATCAATCTACACCTAAACTATTTTTCCAATCACGTCTCCAAGAAAAGACATCACAGTATCTCACCACCCCCAATCGACGACTTCCGAATCACAAAATTGTGCTGCAATCATTGGCGGACCATGTTTTTTTCAATGGTTATAGGCATTCAATGACCATTCATCTTTTTGTTGGACTAAAAACCAGTAAGGGGGCTATCTAGTTGATGCCCCTGGAGGAAATGCTAATAAGTGCGACATAAGTTAATAAGTACGACATAAGTAAGTTGTTTTGAAGTACGTAACCTACCCTATTTTTCTCTCAAGTAAAAGCAAATGGCACTATGAGTCGAGATTAATCTTTTCAATCATATATTGGACAGCAGTACAATAGGTGTAAATGTGTTTTGAACTATCCCCAACGAAGAGAACAAGGCCTACTTACCCTGTTCTCAGGTTGCTAGCATAGCATTACCGTCACATTACATAAACAAACCCACAGTGAGTATGAGTTGAGGCTTTGGCGGATGACGATTCCGATAGATTACGCCCGCCTCATAGACATTCTGACATTCCTAAGACCTGAATGGATCAACTCCTTTCTCTTCCCATGCTCTGACAAAATGAAGCAGTGTATGACATATATGGCTACTGATGGATTCACATTTTTTACGTTTGATGCTCAAAAGTAGGCAGGGATAGGCCCCTACTGGCTCTACCGCACACAGATGAGGTTAAGTGTGCTACCCAAAGGACGAGGATGGAGGACAGGAAAGAGAGGGACAAGAGAGAGAGAGAGGGAGAGGGAGAAAGGAGAGAAGGAGAGAGAAATGAAGGAAGGGAGGGAGGAGGAGGGCAGTGTTGGCAGAAAGATCAGTGTTAGCACACCACTGGAGGGAATGGGGGGAGAGAGGGATGGCGTGTGCGGTGAGGAGGGAGAGAGAGAGGCAGAGAGATGAAGGGGGAGAGGGAGGGAGAGAGAGCTGTGAAGAGAGAGACAGAGGGAGAGTAAGGCAGTAAGAGAGATGAAGGGAGGGACGGAGAGAGAAATGGAAAGAGGGAAGGAGAGAGGGAGGGAGATGAAGGGATGGCGAGAGAGAGAGATGAAGAGAGAGAGGGAGAGATGGAGACATGGCTGGCAGTAGAAGGCGCACTGGAAGCAGTGGATGCTAATAAGGCAAAGCCAGGCTGTTAAAGAGGCTTTGAGGAGCTTATGGAGGAGGGAGAGTCTACATTCGGCTGCAGCTTTCCAGCTGAAAGACGGAGATCTGGAGGAGTTTAATAAGTCTCTCTCTAACTTATAACAGGAGGGGAAAAGAGAGCGAGAGAGAGAAAGAAAGAGAGAGGCAGAAAAAATACAAGCTTCTACTCTGCAGACCTCAGCTAAATCTTAAGCTCTTATTACATGTCAAATTCTGGCTGCTATTTGGTGAATAAGCTACCCTTATTCAGATATGTAGAGTACTTCTTCACTGGTAGCTATTTTAGATAACGTTGGATTCAATTTACATTTAAATATACATACTGTATCTGTATATGTACTGCATCTGAGAACTGTACATGTACTTCTGTCTCTATCCTGCATGTCGATAGTTTTCACTCGAGGTTGCAGTTATCATATTTAGACCACATTATTGACACAAAGACGGATCGAGAGTTCATCACCATACTGATCATCTGGAGTACAGGGCAGAGGATGGCGAGCCCACTCTGTGGAGAAAAGGGTTGATGGACAGGTATTGATGCGTGGGAGCTGAACTAGAAGGTGATAGATGACCCTTTCAGATCTGCAGAATGTTGACCTTTGATGCGGTGAGTGGGTTGTTGCAACATTGTCTTAACGTCAGCCAATCAGCTCCTCATCTGTATTCAGCTAACCTGTAGTTGTGTCAAGATGGGCCAGCATGTACGACCCCCACACACACGCACATGCACACGCACACACACACACACACGTCCACGCACACACACACACATTCACTCACACTCACACTCACACATCAATATCCTTATACCGGATTTTGTGTGGGAAAAATTGGAAAATGGTTTGCTCTCTAGGCACGGCTAAATTGACTCCATTTTTGCAGGTAAGCTCAATAATAGCATGAAATGTGTTTGACAGCAAACAAACTGGTACAGCAACACAGCTACACAAACACACACACACATGCGCGCGCACAAACAAACAATTTAGAGCACAACCTGTTTATTGTAAAACTCCATCTATCTGCCCATCCTGTTACATCCTGCTATCCGATCTTCCTGTTATGCCTACATTTATCTATCCATCCATCCATCCTTCCATCCCACACTGTGACAACCAGGACGTTCCTTCTTCATCCGTCTCCTCCCCACACTCCTCTGCCATGTCTGACTGATCTAAAGGGCCGTTTGCCTCCCCACCAACGGCCCAATCGCAGGCGGGTGACAGCGCCACGCAGCTTCTCCTGGGATGATAATACCCACCAATGACAGCAATAATCCCAGCATGCAGTGCTGCTCAATCACAGCCTTGCCTCCATCACGGGATTAGAGGGTGGGGGGTGAGGGGGTATGTCAGAAGGGAGGGAAGGGAGGGAAGGGCCCAGGATGAAAGGAGAGGAGAAAGAGAGAGAGGTGGATGAAAGAGAGAGGGAAAGGGAGAGATACAGAAAGAGAGGGGGATAGAGAGAGAGAAATGGAGATAGAGAAAGAGAGAGAGATGGAAAGGGAGAGAGTGATTGAGGGACCACAGTGAGGATGTGTGTTATCAGGATGAAAGGGGGAGAAACAGAGGGAGGACTAAAAAGAGAGAGGGATAGAGAACACAGCATGGGAAAGAAATGCAGAGATAAAAGCAATACATCCCATACTACATCTGGAGGTGTCTACCTGCTGGAACATGAGGCAGAATGTGTGTGAAGGTGTGTATTTGTGTTTACATGGGGATGTGTGTGAAGGTGTGTATTTGTGTTAACATGGGTATGTGTGTGTAGGTGAGTATTTGTGTTAACATGAGTATGTGTGGGAAGGTGTGTATTTGTGTTAACACCCTATGAACACCCTATATGTGTATGTAGCAGATAGAGAGGGAAAGGAATAGGGAGTTGGAGTATGTTTGTATGTGTTTTTCTATGACAAAATGTGTGACTATTTGACTTTGATCGGCTGTGTGTGTGTGTTTGTTTGTGTGTGTGTGTGTGTGTGTGTACGTGTTTAAATGAACATGTACAGGCATGTGAAAATGCATATGAGTTCTAAATGTGTGTGTATGTATGACTCAGAGAACAGGGGATCAGCCCTGATTGGAGATGCAAATAAGAAAAGGCACACTGTGATAACATGAATATTGATTTTAACAATGTCTTTGAAACAGATGGCACGCTTGAATTCACTGGTCACGTTTTCATTTTTTTTCATTATGCAATTAACCCATCTATATATATTGAACATAAATATTCATAGGAAGCCTGCAGTTGGCTTTTGACGTGCAGGATTTTTGTCCTGAGCAGAACAGGATGAAGTAGGCAGTGAGCGGAGACAGTTTAATGTGGCTTGGTTGCATTGATCAGTAAACCAATAGCTATCCAGGTGCAGAACAGGAGGAAGAAACCAGAAAAACTAGCACATCTTGGTAGATGAAAGAGGCTCCAGAGTTTGATAGTAATTGATTATGAATGGCCACGTCAACAAGCTGGGCAGGAAAAGTTTTTAAGACAGCCTCCTGTAGAAAGGCTCATATTCTAGTTGACTTTAAAAAAGAACAAATATGTATAAAACACCTGCTGTTTCTCATCATTGCAATATGTTTTTTTCTTCAACTACAAAGCATTACGGATGACACTTTATGCATCGTTGTTGCCGACACCATCTATGACAGCTCTGGACTTCAAAGTCTTTGCAGTATGTGTAATGACAATCTACTTCTTAGTGTGCAGAAGCATTCTGTGTTGTGGTCTATGTATTCTCCTGTACAACCTCCAATAAGCCTAGCTGCGATTACAATCCTTAAAACCAGAAAACCCAGTTCATGTTTATGTCTACATCATGCAACACCCCCCAACCCTCCATATAAATATAAAGGCAGGTCAACACAACTGTAAGTAACACAAACAAATATAAATATAATTCATAGATTTAGATCGGTGAAGTAAGTATATGTAAATTGTAATACCACAGGGTACTTTTTAACATATAAGCAGTCACAATTATTACTTCCTGGTGGGCTTGATTGCATGTTAATTCATTAGTTTAACTTTCTCTAATGAAATGCTCTCCCAGGGAAACCTATGCTAATTTTCAACTCCAACAAAATGACAGAAATGACACATGGCTTTAAAATCTACATGGAGACATAGTTTGAAAACCAAACCATTGCTGTTTGAGAAGGTTACAGCTCCAAACTCGCTCCCGGTATTAAAAACAATTTGGGACACAGTGGGACACCAGCATGGGGGGGTGGGACAGCGTTCCATCGCCTGTCAATTTGACTGTCCTCTTGAGTGTGACACAACAGGATCCAGCGACGTTATCAAGCATCAAGGTCACATGACCCGTATCTCCTGACATTAAAACAAAGCACGCCAAAGCACTCTTCACGGGCACATCCCAACCCCCCAGACCCTTAACCCACCCCCCCACATACACATACACACACACACACACACACACACACACACACCCCAGTCCTCCGGGCGGCTGATGGCTTCAGCGTCCCCATGGCAACCCACCCCGCTGCTTATCCTAATCACTTCAAATTAACCTTAATATGCAAAATGCTGAGGGGTGCGTGGGCTCGCTCAGCACGGCCGTGCCATCCTCTCCAGTCTCTCTCAATCCAATCACTGCCAGAGAGAGAGAGAGAGAATGCTGGGCTTGGTCTGATTGACGGTAAGGGGGAAATATAAACAAGCTTTCACACGAATTTCGCTAATGCGTTTTGTCATTAGGTGCAGGTCATGGTCTAATTTTATTTCGCCTGGGCTAAAAGTTCGAGACGTTCTCTTAGAGAGAGAAAGTTTGGATGAATAGCCTGCAGTACGGCGTGCCCCGACTCATGTTTGTAGAGCTAACATTAAGTCTTGTTTCAGAAAACAATTTGTCATTTAATTATTTTTTCATTATTGTGTGCTCTTCAATACTAGGGTTACACAAGCAGAACTGTAGTAAATGTATTTAGGAGCTGAGCTGTTTGTGGTGCGGAAATTAAAATAAGCTGTTTGGCCTATAGCTGCTCTTACCAAGGCACATATATAAATATGACAAATAGTTTCTTTTAACAGTCATGCTTGATATTCAAGCTATAAAGAAGTCGGACTAATACAACCATTATGAAAATGTCTGTCATAGAAATCCGACTGACATTAGGGTCCATTGCTTGATAGGTGAATAAACCACACTGGGCTCGGAATTTTGGTGGACTGACAAGTCATTCTAATCTGTGTGACTCAACAAAAAGTGGGCCAAAACAACTCAAGTCATGCACGCACAGGCAATCTGTGAGACAAACCGTTATCCACATTTTATTTTTAACATATCCTAATGAAACTTGTGTGACATTTCCCGTCAGTGCTGCCTGACAAAAGCCTGGAGATGTGGAAATCCCTCCTTGTCTGCCTAACAACACGCTACATCCCAGCCCTCCCCTCGCTCTGTGCGGGATTTTTTTTCCTGAGCCTCATCACGCAGACCTAATGATTGCTAATGCAAAACGAGTCATCTCTTCAGCACTCTGCCTAATGCATCAAAGCTAAAACCTGTGATCCATGAGAGGTGTCAGAGACCCCAGCTTCCCTTTGAAACTCCCTCATTAGCCTTTAGTTCTGCAGAGAAGCACTTTCCTGGACCCCACTCATTATTAGCCAAATAAATATGTCCCATAATTATGTCAGACCACATTTCCCAAACACCACCGTGACAGGGATTACGACCCCTGTTTTTCCAGGAGTAAAATGTTTGTGTTTTGATCTGAGGTAAATAAGACACTGCCAAGAAGTCTCGCGGCTGGGATTATGCCCGCGATATGACAGACCTCATCTCCCACAGTGAGGTGGCGGGGGAATTAGACATGTCAGAATGTTAGCCTTCATGGGGCACGTTTAGTAACATGGTGCCATAGCATGAAGGAAAAACTTTCAGGCTGGGTGATGTTTTTCAGCAGGGTTGTACACAGCTATAGAGGGGAAGGTCTTCAATAGGGTTTTTCTGGACATACCACCTACAGCATTGATAAGGATCCCTTATGCTAATTTTTTATGTTCATACTAAACATCTTTATTCACCTTCTATGCTCAGATAGAGTCCACCCCCCACCCCTCCCAAAAGCCTAGTGTGCTCTGATTGGTCAGCACCAGGGGAAATAACATTGTCATTGGGTAATAAGGATTGTATTACGAGATTGTGCCATCATGTAACAGAGGGAAAGGCTGGAATTCCAAGGAGACATTTCAGGCAGCTGAGAAAAGTGGTTTCTGTGTGAGAGAGACTCTCTTTGGCAAGTACCCTGGTCTTTTGGTCCAAGAGTAGCCCGAGTCTTAGCTTTATAAGGTTGATATACTTTATTGGAAGTTTAACATTCTATCCCATCTTTTTCACTCACAGCTGCCAACATGGTAAAATGAGTGGGCAAAGGTTTGCGCAGGAGTGCATTGTTAGTTGTTACTTAACAATATCAGGAGCAAAGAGAAAAAAGTAATGCAAGATGTTTCTAGCACTCCAGCATTAATTTATCTCATGTGTCCTACTTTTAAGTTTAAAGCCTCATTAGGCATTTGGAACACCATACCAGAAACTGAAAACCATAGACTGTTTGGGTC
>NC_137920.1:61430263-61460263 GCF_963457725.1 Sprattus sprattus
TTCAATCATCTATCTATCTATCTATCTATCTAGTGTCCTTCTTTTTGTCTGACTATCTGTCTGTCTGAGTAAGAGATCTGATGTAAAATCCATATTCGTACAGTATGCCTCTCGCTCCACTTCTTCCTCTTCAGCTCTCGTTCTTCCCTTCTCAGATCAAACTGCACTATTAACATTACACAAAGGTTTTATTAACATTACACATAGTTTTTTTTTTTAAATAAGCAAAGGCTAGTCAAAAAGAGGATCTGAAAACACCCCTCTCTCTCTCTTTTACCCCATCCCTATTTCTTACTCCTCTCGTCTTCTATCAGCTCTCTCTACCCACTCCCTCTCTCAGTTTCTCTTCACCTTTCCTGTTTGTCTCTCTTTCTCTCGCTCAGTCCATACCCTCGTATTGACCGGAGCTTCTCGTCAGTGGTGAGGAGTTGTAGTCTCAGGAGGGGGCCCAGCAGGGTTTATGGTGCGACTCTGTTTGTTAACCTGTCACCAGCAAATCCCCGACACACGCCGAAATGATTTTAATGACCATCGGAGCGCCATCAGTCTGATAACTTGGGGCATTAGTTCACTTACAGACACCCGCCCACACACACTCAATCAGACACACACAAACACACACACCTCTCTGTCTCTCTCTCTCTCTCTCTCTCTCTCTCTCTCTCTCTCGATTGACATTATGAAAACCCCTGTGCCGGTCCCCTTGTCCCTTGCTTCCAGTTAGATCACTGTTACATCCACCATTAATTATTCACCTGCCTTTATCTTTTCTTTCTGCCCCCTTGAATCACCGTCACGAAGGGGATTTATTCAGCTCATAAGTCCTCTCCCTCCCTTAGCGTCATCTCTTTCCTTCCTCCATCTCCCTCTCCCACCCTCTCCATCTCTCTCCCAACCTACCATCCATTTGGAGGCTTTTGTCTTTTCTAATCACGAGAAAGAGCCAGATTTAGGATATTCACTGCATTGGTTTTCTATTGGGTCTTAAAAAGAAATCCCACACTCCCCATGCCAGATTTGTGTGCACGGCTTTTGTTTATGAGGGTTATTCGCATTTTGCACGGCTCTCCAATTTTCTCTCTTTTTTCCTCTCAACAGAGATTCAAAATGGAAACAATTATTTGCAATGGTGATTATAAGCGCAGCTCATATTCTTAAAACCCCATCCTCTTTATTTGAATGCATTTGCATGATAATGACGTGCATATGTTGCAAAATGCCTTTGCCCTAATTTCTGGACCATTAGAAGTTGGACTCGGATTCCCAGAGGAGTAACACTCCACAGTAGCAGCATTTTGGGAATGAGTGAGAGAAAGTCACTGCCAAATTAAGTGAAAGTTAACTCACATCAAAGGTGATTTTTTTCTTCTTCTTCTGTTATTCCCCTGACAGAACTAACAGAGGCATGTTTAGATCCAAAAGAGCTTTGGCGGAGAAAAAATACTGTGTTCTGGGACACAGAATGGAAGGGCAACATGTGCCTGTTTTTGTTTGTTTGTGTGCATATATGCTCTTCTGTGTGTTTGGATGCACTTACTGTATTGCAGTTGAATTATGATTTGTGTGTGCACCATGATATTCTTGTAGTTTTTGGTTTGCCTACACTGTAAAGACTATTAGTAAATAGTAATAGTAATAGTAAGTGAGTTACGTTGATGAGCTCCTGATTCTAAGGATTATGAGTAGATGCCACTATCTTGTTCTAATGACATTTTTTTCTCTAAAGGCCCCGTCACACCATAACGTTCTAGTCAAAGTTCTCTGAACGTTCTAATTGTTCAATTTCGAGCTTTCTAGGGCGATTTGAACACATCTGGCGTGTGACTAACGCATGGCTAACGTGGGACTGACGCATGACTAGCGTGGGCCTGGCGCATGAGGAGCGTGTAACAGTGACCAAGTGACGTGTCACTGGCGCGCGACGAACGTGTGCTGACGTGTCACTGGCGCGTGACGAACGATAAGTCAACGTTAGACCAGCATGTTGAGCGTGTGAATAACGACAGAATAGCATTTTGCTGGCGTGTGGATTTTATGGTCAAACAGGTATGGAACGCTGGGTAATCATAGTGGATTCAGTTGATCTGAACAGTGAACATCATGCAGCCAAGATGATGAAAAGGTGTGAGGGGGGCTTCTGCTACTAACGCTGCTGCAAGAAAGATGATGATAAATGCTGCTGAAAGTAAGAAGAATGCAAAGCCTCTTTCACTATGTCTTCGGACCAAGATTTACTGTTATTATTACTGTGATTTACGAAATAACAGGCGTTATTCCTGGGGTTTTATGTTATTACAATAAATGATTTAAATTTGACACTGAATTTGTGTTTCTTAGTATTCATTATTAGAAAACCACACACATTGTCCATGTCACAAGAGTCTTCATATCATATCCATCTGCCATGGAACAGCACCAGCTATGACAGTGCTCAGCTATGTTCAAGTTCAGTACATCTACTTCATGCTGGGCTCAAGCAAACATTAACCCTCCTTGGTCTTTCTGGATCCCCCATAGTGGGGGTTCCCTACGTAAGCCCAAAATCAACTGAACCCTGCTTAAAAAGCATCGGTTTATATAGGGTAGACTGAGTAGAGTTGAGGCACCCATTTCATTCTAAAACATTGATGGTGACTGACCAAGGATTGAAAATACAGGCTATATCACAATCAAGCTGCATCAACTGTACCTTATCTCCCACCTTGCTTATTTAAACCCCAAGATAAATCATTCGTATTAATTTCATGTTTGAAAAGACACCCATTTATATAGGACAGTTCTAATATCAAAAATATAACATTTTATTTCCATTTGCTTTGTTTGTTGTCTAACTTTGACTTCTAACCTACTTATCGCGAGTACAGTTGAGACATTGTGTCTCAACAATACCCTGCTGACCACCTCGCGCTTTTCGCTAGATTATGCAATGACCTTGCATGACATGATAGCATGGAATATGTACTTTTATAGTGCACAGAATAACATTTGCAATGATGTAAATTGCGTTTGTTGATCACATATGGTAATAACATATTAATTGTAGAAGGGACACATGATAAAATCAAGATCTTCCCTTGGTGAAAAAACTTTCGCCTAAATATCTTCGTACAATAGATGGGTTAGTTGCTCAAATTTCCTGGGATCAAAGAGGACTTTAGCAGGTATGTGCAAACTAAAAATCATGTCTCAGGATTGCTGCGCACATAAGTTATTTCGGGTGTATCAACTAGGTAAGGCAAACGATTAATAACAACCAGAGTAACGACTGACTAAAGATAGCCAAACGCGTGCAACGTTAGTAAAACATTCCACGAATGTAGACGCTGGTCTCCATGAGAACTTTTGTGCATGTTCAAAACTTTTTTTTTGGACCAGCGTTCTCCGCTGATCACCGACGATAAGCAGCGTCACCAGCGTCCACAAGACGCTCTTCTGGCTCTATACCAGCAACCATGGATGATTACCAACGTTTCCTCTAAATTCATAGAACGTTGACAAGAACGTTATGGTGTGATGGGGCCTATAACTGTTTAGTCTGGCTTCTCAAGATGTGTGGGTGGTGGAACAGTTTGAATATGATAACTGTGTAGGTGAGTATGGTCAGGAATTACATTATGTAGAAGCCAATTGGCAAAATCTAAGGGAGGTTTTTGAGAGAGAAAATGTCCTTGTGTAGTCAATGTGAGTTTGATTACTGTGTCAAGCAGCATTGATCAGCACACTTGATGGTGTCATAGAGTTGGGCGCTTATCTGAATTTGTCTGCATCTTCCCTGCTATGGATGGTACTAGGGTTTTGTCAGTTCAACTGTTAGCTAAAAACACTACTACCTTCCATTCTTTGAAGTGAGCAAAACTTAAGTGGTAACATTTGTGTGAAGAACAGTAGATACCTGTTAATATTACTTAAGAGATATGTTGTACCAACTCCTTTATGAGTTGTGAGGCTGCAGATGTATATGTGGCCAGTACTCATAGACTAAACTGTAACTCCTACTTTGTTGTACATAATCATCTGCTGGATGTATGTGGCATCATTATTACACAATAAATGACACATTAACAAAGAGTTTTGTTCAGCAAATAATATCACTTAGTATCAATTAATTAATTAATTACACAGTGCAGCAATTGATTACTCCCACCTCCTTCAAACTCAGCAAGTAAAGTTCCACTCAGTTACACAGCCTGTCTGTTGTTTTGCCGTAAACACGCGGGGCTGGCTATGAATATTTGGGGAAATAGTCCCGAGTGACGCCACTGATGAATGAAAGGATTTCAGTTACACAGCCGAAAATAATGAATTTCAGTATACAATTCCTAGTCTACCTTACTCAAATCAATTAGGTATATTTATTCAGATTTTTCAAGGCAATCGCTTTTTATGCTTATTTGACGTAAAGGCAACTAATAAGTAGTAAGATCACAAGCACCACTCTGTACCACCCAAGGTAGAGTTTGTGGTTCAGTATGGTAAAGCACAATAAAGAATAGTCTACCTATGGCACTGTCTAAAGGTGACACCAGAGTTGTTTAGGTGAGCTGCTGAAGCAGAGGATTACCTGTCCGGTTCTAGGTAACACGCTTTCAACACAACACCTCATGCCTTACCAGAGGACGGCTTACTGTCAGTTCCTTCCTATTTTGAGCTGGGAGACATATTTCATTCCAAGTCACTCCACTGTCTTTCTAAAAATACAAACACTCTTCACCTCTGTCCTCTAAATAAGATATTACTCTCCTTCTCTCTTGCTCTATAGTCTGACAAATATGTAATACCTATTCCACCTTCTTTCTCACGCCCTCTGAACCCTTCTTTTTAAATCTTTCTCCCTCCCTTTCCCTCTCCCCTTTTTCTTTCTCTATCTATATATCTATATTTGAGTCTGTAATAAAGCACTAGTGCATTTTCACTCAACGTAAAAAGTAAGGCTTTTAATTCAATGAGTAGATCATTCACTGCAGCATCACCATGCAACAGCATGTCCGTGCATAGGGTCATAACATTAGCATCACAGCTTCAGAGCACTGGTTCCTTCAGTGCTTACAAAGGCTTGTGTGGCCGAGGAGAGTTTGCCACTCATTTAAGATGTGTGTGCCTGGGAGGACATGTTAATTAGATGTGGGGGTGTTCCAGTCCCGGGGTGGGGGACTGTGGCACACAACCACTGTTGAATTAATGATGGCAGGCTTTACTTTAACAGTCGCTGCCATGTAGAACACACGCAGCAGTCAGTCAGTGACACGTAAGCATGCAGTGATGAACATACGCACTGACACACACACACACACCGCCACACACAAACACACAAACACATACAAACACACACATTGCACAATCAAGTAGTGAAAATGCATATTGTAGGTCAAGAAAGCTCATTGGAATACCCACATCCCACATGCACAAACCAATAACCCACCCGTACAGGTAGAGACATAAGCTCATACAGTTGACTCACATAGCACACAAAATGAAGTACAGATGTGTGAGGAAAGTAAAGCCATCTTCCCTAAGACCTTAGTTATTGGATGAACGGATTGGACAAAGCCAATAGACCTCCTGCCAGAAACATTCGATAGACCGCAAGACCACTACCAAAACACATTTCCTGTATGTTGGACCTACATGCATATTTCCAGTGCCTATTACAGACACACTCATATGTAGTGATTCCTCCTTTCTGTGTGAGATATTGCAGTGGATTTCAGCACCCAGCATATACATAATGCAGAACACATGGGATGTGCCTGCAGAGACACTAATCCCCTCAATCTCCAAATGTGAGGGCCTCGTTGCTATCAGTGCTTTGACTAATGCACTTTTCATGTGACACATTCCAGAAGTGAATTCTGTGTGATCTGTCAGATCTTCCCTTAAAGGATCAAATGCGTTCTTGTGTGCTTCGATTTTATTCCCAAAAGATGTCTCCCAGAATGCAAGGAACGTAAGCACATACCAGCAAGTCATAAACTGACATCAAACATTATCGGTTCTGAGAGGGGAAATCTTTTCTGAAGAGAGTTGAAAAAAATAATCCCTGTTGAAATGCCCCACTCGTAAACCCCACCCCCCACAAAAATATTCAAATAGCTCTTGGAGAATTTAGTAATATACATCTACAAAGAATCTGTGAAGCATGGGAATTTTGTGCAATTCAAAATAAAGAGTACATTTGTTATGGTGTCTACTGTGGGATGCCATAGGGAATGTACAGATTGATGAAATAAAGAGCAATCAAATGATTAGCATAAATCTTAGCCTCACACTCCTCCTCATCAAAATACAGGAGGTTCACTGAAAACAACATTTTTAGTAATTCAATTAATTTTCTTGGTTTTTATGTCATCTTTATGTAACTGTTCCACTGCTCTCAAATTATTGATGATCACAAACTATCTTACAAAACAGTCTGTTCACTCAAAAACATACACATAATGGAATTACACTATCAAGTTGGAAGCACACTGAAAGCGTTGCAGATACTTGATGGTATGAACAATTTTTTGAAATAACAAATATCATACATTATCAATATCAAACCTACGGCTAAAACATGTAATGCAGTTACCAAAAGCTATTCATAGGCATGACAAAGTACTTCCAGTTTGCACTAAGGTTGTCAGGTTTTTCTGTAACTGCTGTATAGAAAGCTCCATTCACCTCGTGTCTCTGATGACATGTTCATGGCTTAATGTACTTTTGATAAAACCACTCATGGAAGTCCTAGCTTGGAACACTGTTCCTATAGCTACATGAAGTCTTCAGTTCCAAGTGTGTAAAGGAGTTGTCAGTTGAATACAGTTGAACACTTTAAAGTTAATGATGGAGTCATTAAGTCATGGAGAAACCACAGCTCCTTCACTTCTGAACACAAACTCCACCAACAGCAGCCCCAAAGCCACACTGGACGCACTAGACACACTCCCTCATCCGAGGCACCCTCACTATTTTAATCCAGCTCCTGACACTGAACCCCAGGATGAAATGTTAATGGCGGATGGGTGCGGTGCATTTTTAGCTCAGCGGCGTCGCTGGCTATGAGGGAGTGCTGTGAGGAGCAGAGGATATGACAGCTTCACCCGAAGCCCCGGTACACTGGGGCCTCACAGGGAGCCTCTCAGCCTCACGCCCCCACCCCCTCCTCCAACACCACCACTGCGCTGGGGCAGCATAACAGCTCTTTGCCAGGGCACTGGGACCAGCGGCATCATGCCAACAACAGGAGGGGGTACAGGAGATGAAGTTCAGTAAGGGGTGGGAGGGGTGGAGTAGAGGGGGAGAGAGGGGAGGAGATGAGGGGAGATGGGGGTTCACTCTCCATAAATAATATTGTAGCGACGTGCATGGGGGGAGGTACCTTCCATAATACTTTTCATTTTAACTGCACTGATTGTCTTTAAACTATTTCACATTTTGCACCTTTCATTAGTGATTTATATTCACGTTCACATGCACGTTGGTGTTGTAGTTGTTATATGAGCGCACCCCCGACTTTTAGCATGTCGAATATCAGTGAGTCACTCTATCCACTATACATATCAGAGCGCTGTGTCAGTGCTTTATCCATGAGAGAATGCCCAAATCAATGAAATTCCTTACCATACACAGCACACACACGTATTCGCTGAAGCATTTACTTTTACTTTTACATTTAGTCATTTTAGCAGACGCTTTGGTAACACTTTCTATGAAGCCCAGCGTTATAAGGCCCTATAAGGACATTATAAGGGCCTTAATAATGACTTATAGCGATTGCTACAATGACTTATAGCTACTTTATAACTACGTATAATGTCTTCATGATGACTCATAATCACCTTTATGATACATTATATCAGTTCATTATGAATGGTTATAATTAAAGACGGAATAATGCATTATAAATATGTGACTGTCGGGTAACACTTGCTATGAAGCCTGCCTTTATAAGGTCCTATAAGGACATTAATGATGACGTTTAAAAGTAGCTATAAGTCATTGTAGCACTCTTTATTACTATGTTTAGCATCTCCACAATGACTCATATCCACTGCTCTGACACGTTATGTCAGTTAATTAGTTATAATCTAAGATAAAATGATGCATTATAAATATGTGATCATAGGTTTGTGTGGGTAATCATGAATCCTATGAAGCCTGCATATATGAAGCACTATAAGAACATTCATAATACCTTTAAAAGCTAGTTAAGTCATTGTGGCACTCATTATAACTATGTATATAGGTCTTCACGGCACCTTTGTGATATATTATGCATATTCATTAATGGTTATTAGTATGATGACTAGGCTGCTATACAGACATAGAATATTATAAACTTTTAGAAGATCCTATAAGTGGACTTTGTCAGCTTTAAGTAAAGTGACAAAAGGGTGGTGTTGTCATGAACAGATATAAGATTCTATTAGTGTACTTTGTCAGCTTTAAGTAAAGTGACAAAAGGGTAATGTTGTTTTAAACAGATATAAGATTATTATAAGATAAGAGAAGAGAAGATAAGGCATTATGAACTTGTTAATAGTGCTGACAGTAAATACAACAGGATACAGATGAAAACCCTTTTATTTAAAACTTTCTAGAGGTGCTTAGACTTTATACAAAAACACATTGTAAAAACACATTTGGGCTAAGACTTTTGAACTTCAGAGTTGCTGTTATTACTCCAAACCCAATGTCCCTACACAATAAATACTGATAGTTGCAGAAACGAGGAAATATTAAAGTTGTCTACATAAAAGCATAACTTTGACACCGCACGCTTTTGGACCAATGAAATCTGTTCATCAACCAGTCAAGCAAACGTCGATGTTAATACAGCTTTCAGACCTGAGATAACGCTCAAGACGGTAGAAGACGTAGGACTGAGAAGGTAAGAATGAGTGCCACAATGACTTAACTAGTTTTTAAAGGTATTATGAATGTCCTTATAGTGCTTCATATATGCAGGCTTCATAGGATTCATGATTACCCACACAAACCTATGATCACATATTTATAATGCATCATTTTATCTTAGATTATAACCATTTATAATTAACTGACATAACGTTTCAGAGCAGTGGATATGAGTCATTGTGGAGATGCTAAACATAGTTATAAAGAGCGCTACAATGACTTATAGCTACTTTTAAACGTCATCATTAATGTCCTTATAGGACCTTATAAAGGCAGGCTTCATAGCAAGTGTTACCCGACAGTCACATATTTATAATGCATTATTCCGTCTTTAATTATAACCATTCATAATGAACTGATATAATGTTTCATTAAGGTGATTATTAGTCATCATGAAGACATTATACGTAGTTATAAAGTAGCTATAAGTCATTGTAGCAATCGCTATAAGTAATTATTAAGGTCCTTATAATGTCCTTATAGGGCCTTATAACGCTGGGCTTCATAGAAAGTGTTACCGACGCTTTTGTCCAAAGCGACATTAAAGGGAGAGAAGCATGCCAACTATGCCTGTCACTACAAGAGCTGGTCTGGTTTGTCCAAGGGGTGTTGCTGTACCTAGCTGCAGCCGACTGCTCAGATCTGTACATGATCGGTTGAGGTGGATCACACACACTGTCACCACAAAATGTTCAGGAAATTGTTAACTTACTGAAAATCAAAGCCTCTCATTTAACTTAATGTTCATATTTTGTTCATATATTAATAGCCCTCTTGTTTTCGTAACAGTTTCTATACTAACACTAGGAAGCATTATGATTAACGTTAGCAAAGCAGTGGAACAATGAGGATAGAGGTTAGTTTTTATTTTGATAGTTACTGTAGAGTAGTATTTTTTTGTTGATTCTATTGGTTTAATATGTTTGCTCCCACAGATAACATGGACAAGAGGCAATTTTTTTTCCAAATAAGAGGAAAAAAAGGTCATCACTGCTGGTAATCAGTGAACTTTAGCTGAGTCCCTTGGCCAGGGGCTCCCCATTTTGGTAGATAAAAGCTTAGTTGGCCCATCTATAAACTAGGTCATAGAATTGTTTGCTGTTGTCATAAACGCACGTTGATTTCTGTCACTCTAGATACTAAGCTCTGAAAAGAGAGCTCAGATCATGTGCATAGGTTCGCTTGTGTATAATATGAATTTAATGACGTGTAAATCAAATTAAAAATCACACTTCCCCAGTAGATAGTTGTCAACTCTTGAGTTATTGAGAAAGTAGATTGACATGAAACACATTGATCATTTATTGGTGTATTCTGTGTCTTTGTGTTGGACTATATGACTACTGTCAGATGGCATAAGTGTCAGGGCAAAACCTGGGTTTCAAGTGTAAACAAGAAGGTGGACTCAACAAGTGGTAATAATTAAAGATGGCTTTGAATTTGTCATTGAATCATTTTCCTTACTTTTAACCTTTAAATATCTTCAAATGTGTGATCTGGGGCGAAAACATTTCCTCTGGAAGAAATTACAGAATGTACCCATCAATTTTCTCATGCTAGTATAGCCAGATAAAAGCATGAAACTTAACACCTAAATTGCATCAGAATACAGGAAATGACATCTACTATTTTCAATGCTTCCAACGCCCATGTCTATGCAACTTGTTATATACACCAACATGACACTGCCACTTCTGCAGAGTAGCCAGGCATGCTGCCAGCTGACTGAGTGTGGGCATAAGGCCAACCGCAACATCAGCCGTGGGTATCAAACACCCTACCCTCCAAAGGCAGTGAAGACCACGAGGCGCCAGTAACCCAGAGTTCTCTCTCTTGACTAGAAGTGGGAGTTGAACTACCTGCTCCAACTGGGTGAGTAGTAGATCCCAGAGGAGCCTTATGCAACCTCAGACGCCCCTGCCTGGCCCACTCCCTCACTCACATCCCGTTCGCTCAGCTACTCTTCCATTAGGGTCACATTAGTCAGGGGATCTGCTCTGCGAGCTCTTGCACGACTAATGGGTACAGCACACTGATAGTTATGGAAAAGGAATCTGGGAGGATGAGAGGAGTGGAGGGGGATGGAGAGATGGTGAGGGGAAGGAGGGTGAAGAGATTAAAGAGAGGAAAGAGAAGACAAGTGCATGGACAGGGAGGGCAGCGGACTGGGAGACAGTGAGGAAGAAGTTGACAAAGAAGAAAAGTAGAGAATGGAGAGTACGGACAGAGTTGGAGATAGACTAGGATATATAAAAAGTGGAACGAGAGAGAAAGAGAGAGAGCAAGAGAGAGCGAGAGAGAGATAGACAGAGCAAAGAGAGCGGGAGACCTAGTGTGCAGTGAAGGCATTCTCCGGTCACTCATTCCACACAGTTATTGCTCATGACATTTAATTGTGAGGGGAGCGCACTACTTCATATGTTCTATCCCCGGGCATGTGATCACTCCCGGCTGAGCGTGGGCAAAATTCATTTGTGTGTCATATCCTGCAGCACACAATCAGTCTTCAAAGGCAAAGAGAAAACATGCTAAAGTCTAACAGAGAGGGGCCAGCTCTTCATTACGCCACCCAGTATTGAGAGGAAATAGAACACTAAATATTGAAATATTACACGCACCACATGTTTCCTATGAATAATGCTTAATCTCAAAGATGATTAACAAAGAATGGTATTATTTACTTAAAATCAGTATCCATAGTGCATTATACACGCATTCATAAAGGGCTATAAGGTATTATTAGTGCATTGTATTGTATGTATTGAATTGTATGTGTATTGACCAACTCATTCTATTTATATTAAAGTATATATATAGTGAATATATAGTATAGACTGCACTCATAAAGTGTTACAATGTTAAAGTATATGCCTTTATCATAATGCGTGATAAAGCTTATTTTACCTCTTGATAATGGCACTGATCTTTGCCGTATGTCAAATTCTGTTTATTCACCAAATGCTTATAGAGAGAGATAAGTGACTCCATACAAGCTTTCATAATATAAGTTGTGTAGGGTTTATTAAACAACGTGTTATTATACAACTCTTGACGGCTGCACAATGTTACATTTACTTGAATGGACCACCCTAATGTTTGAAGGTCCAATACTTCTTTATAATAACAACCATAAATAAATGACAATCTTTCATCATATCATTTTTATGGGGCAGCCGTGGCCTACTGGTTAGGGTTTCAGGCCAGAAACTGAGGGTGGCCGGTTCGATCCCCGACCAATAGGAAAAATGTTGGCGGGGGAAGTGGTAGACCACTCCTCTCCCATGCCCATATCCACGGCTGAAGTGCCCTTGCGCAAGGCACCTAACCCCGATCACTGCTCCCCAGGCGCCGCCAATGGCAGATCACTGCTCCGGGTTAGTGTGAACCTCACTTCACTGTGTGTGTGTGTCACTTCCCTGGATGGGTTAAATGCAGAGGTGAATTTCAGAGTGTTTGTGTCTACACCACCTCTGCCATAGAGAGGATTTTCACTTTCATTTCGCAAGTAGTCTGTTCACTTAATGTAACAGACACTCATTGTAACTGCAACTGAACTCAGCAAGTAATATGTTGCCACCTGAAATTGAAGGTGAACACCTGAAGTTCTATTTGCGTGAAGAACAATTTTGTTCTTGGCAGAAGCCACAAAATGGCAACAAAATCACTTAAAAAGAGATGTTTTGGAAGAATGTCTTTTATCGTTTTGGCAAGTTACTATAATTATTGGGTTAATGTAGAATCGCTGGTCTGCGCAATGGGATCCTGTTCATCCTGTCTGGATTTTTTTTCTGATACTGACCCACGGATTATACATTATACTTCATGAGTGCAGTCATGACTATTTATAAGTAAAGGATAATAAAGTATGCCGGTCAGTATCAGAAAAATAATTCTGAACAGACTACTTGAGGAATGACATGAAGGATGTGAATTAAAAGCACTAAACCTGTTGTCAATGTCAGTGGTCATTGCTTTGGTTATTATAAAGAATATGAGCAAGAGTACTTTATAAACATTTATAAATGTGTTTATAATACTTCATGGTTACTATGTTTAAGAAAAGTGTTACCCAAAGAATATCTCAACCCCCTGATGTCTGTGGCATCATCCCCAAAGCCGAGAAAAATTAGATCAGTTTTGTCTAGAATGTCACACCAACGTGAAAATAGTATTGTAATAGTTCTTTTCACACAAATACAATTTCTGTTTGATAAGTGCCTAATATAAGTGAAATGGTATGTCACATCTCTCAGTCACAGTAGCAGTAGGAAACACCCACCCCACAGCTGAAGACTTCTGAATGCTCATGCCAACCCAATATGTGTGATGTTATTAATGTGTTTTTAACACATTCAAAAAAGAAATATTACAGATACCAGATTTGTGTGGTGTTTTATCAGATCTGTTACTGTTACTCATCATTGTGAAAGGAAAATATTAGATTATTTAGCTATCTACACAAACAGATTCAACCACAAGCACCAGCTCCTAGTTATACCTACCACATCCTTTAGCAAATAATCCCAGAGTAAAGCCAGGCTTGTCCCCATCTTGTCATTTCACTGTGCTGGCTTACAAAGGCATCTATTCTGATAGTTGACCCAGAGTGCTGAGGTAAAAGACGGGGGCATAAAATGGTGCGGTCTGTGCCTTGGAATAAAAAAAATGGGACTGGTTGAGTCTGCGAAAATGTGCTACTCATCAAATCTGCAGCTTTTGGGACTCTTTTTAAAAGCTGTAAGTGGATAATGGGGAGGTGAGTGTGTGTGCGTGTGTGTGTGTGCATGTGTGTGCATGTGTGTGCGTGTGTGTGAGTGTGTGTTTGTGTGTGTGCGTGTGTGTGTGTGTGTGTGTGTGTGAGTGTGTGTTTGTGTGTGTGTGTGCGTGCGTGTGACTCTACGGCCACTGTGCCATGATTGCAGGGTAAGTGGCATTACGCCGGGCATTTGCGGTGTCGGCACCTTTGTGTCGCTTGCGCAAATTTGTCGCAATTGCGTTTTCTTTTTTTTTTTGTCCTTCTTCCCTTTTTTCACCCCTCCGTCCCCAAACCACCCTACCCCACCCACCCATCCATCCGTCCATTTGCCTGAATAAAATGGAAAGCTTTAACGTCTGCAGAGTGTGATAGGGAGTGAGGGATTGCTGGAAGAGTCTGCGAGTCAGCTGGACCTTTCCTCCGGAGGAGCAAGGAGCTTCTATTCAGCGCTGTCGTCATTATGGAGACTTCTGGGCACCTAATCCGAACGTTCAGCTGCCTACTGCAGGATCTGCACTCTTCTCCACATTCTCAGAATCTGCAATCTGGATTCTTACTGATGTGATGAATAAGAAAAAAAGAATCAGGCCCCAGACAGCAACATACATGTCACTCAGAAGTCGTCCTCTTACTCTAGCTATTCTGTTTTTTTTTTTTTGCTTTTGCTTTTCAGGACCTCTCTCTCTATTTCTCGTTCTTTCTTTGTGTTCTTATCTCTAAACAAGCGCTCGTCCTCCCCCCACCTCCACCCCTCCTTTGCAGGCCTGTCATCCCTCTCTTCTTTAAGGAATGCCAAATATACCTCTTTCACTCTCCTCCTGCATTCCAGAAGCCTTTCCCCTGTGAGTTCATTTATTTTCTTTATCTGCCTTTTCTTACCTGCTTTTCACCAGTTTACGTGGCTGAATAATGCAGGTTGTTGATTCCCAAATCATGCAACATTAATGGCCATAGAATGCATAATTAATAGATTTAATTCCCTTATTTTTCTCTTAGGCGCATTATTCCCCCCCTTCAGCCATCTCTTCCAGAGGATGATGGGATTGGACAGACAACCCCTGGCCAGAGTGAGCGATAATGACAGTGTGAGAGGCTTTGCAGTTTATACTCCGTGCGAATCACCAGTCACCGACCAGCGCAAGATCTCTGAGAGGGAACAGAAGCCTGCCTCTGAGTGACTAGACCCTTGATCCGAGAGAGCGAGCAAGACCGAGCAAGAATGAGAGAGAGACAGGCACAAGATAGGACTGAAAACCTCCACATCACCTCTGGGCATGGCTTTCCACTCAAATGCCACAGAAAATCCGATTCAGGCCAGCAAATTGAAGGAAAAAGTGTCCATGTGTGGGCCTCAGCATAATCTGTGGTGGTGGCGGCAGTGTAGTGTACGTTGTGCATGAGAGGGCATTGGCCCATGACTTGAGTTCGCCAGCACGCAAACGGCTCGCTCTTTTTCCCTCTCTATCTCCTTTCTTCTCTCCATCTCTCTCAGCATGGCTAAGCAAGGGGAAAATGGTGGCGATAGTGGTTTTGAAACGATTCACCCATGTGACATGTCACTGTTATCTGCTTTACAGTCCACCAAGCTTTTCACTGTTTCCCAACACCACCACCACCCACCCACCCCCAACCCCCACAGCCGTCTTTGTTTATTTTCTGCCGCTTGAAACACAGACCTCTGAAGCTCTCCTGGGACCCGTAAATAAAATGGCACCCTGTGCCGTAGTAGAGTTGGATGGGAGCCTCTGCTAATTCTGCCTGGGCAATTTTGGTGATGAATGGGGGGGTCATTATGAACAAACTGCGTGACTCGGGTGGATAGCACGACCACGGTGAATCACCATGGACAGGTGAGGTAAAGTACAAGGGTTTGTCTGTCCAAAACGAAAACCTCAGGAAATGTACTAAGGCAATAGATTGTGCTTCTAAAATTGATTTGTAATAAAATTGGAATACAATGCCATTGCAAATGTAGTTTCTGTGGCTGTATGTTTAAGCAATATAGCACGAGTGGGAGTGGGGTAGGTAAGGGATAATCCCACGGTTGGTGTTCGGCCGTAGCCATCGAGGCCGAAGGCCGAGTGGCGTAGTTATTGATTAAAAATGGTTTATTTCGCCATTGTTTCTCCGCAACAAAAAAAATAGTTCCATTGTCAACGTCTTGGTTTGGAATTTTAAAAACTTTGAATTAGCGGTTATCATCAATGCGAATGTTTCATCGCGGAGTGATTTATTTTTAGCTGTGAAAAGTCCCATAACTGCAGGTATGTTGACAAATAACCTATAGCATGGAACGTCTCTCGTCCAATCAGAAACAGCTAAATTACGCGCTAGAACCCAATTGTTTTATAATCTGTATTGTTACCTGTTTTAACTCCGTTTTGTCAGATGTTTTCTCTCTTGCTTTCACAAGTATGAACTTCCATGCAAGCGCACTCACACATACACACACACACACACACACACACACACACACACACACACACACACACACAAACACACACACACACACACACACACACAACATTTCCTCATCTCAGAACAGGAGGATACACACACACACACATATACACACACACACAAGCAACAACCACACCTGATATTTCTTCATCCCTCAGAGCAGAAGCATATGAGGCTGGGAACAGTCTGTGGCTTAATTAAGAAGCATATTCCACAGTGCTGCCTTATCAGGCTACCTGGCATCAGCAGCGCACTGGCTAATCTGATTTCATGTAGCCATCGCACTCAGCAACACTGATAGATGACTGGGAGGGGGAAGGGGATAGGTTACTTTGATGTTCTCCATTCCTCGTCATTTAGTGCGTAACAGAATTCCATTTGAGATTACATGTGCACATCTGAAAAAGAACTAATAGAAAGCGTGCCATATCTCTTGGTTACATTTGCTGAGGATAATCAGTGAGGAACGATTTGTGTACACAGTGACGTTCAGTTGACTGTAGTGACACAGAACAGAGTGTGTGTGTGTGTGTGTGTGTGTGTGTGTGTGTGTGTGTGTGTGTGTGTGTGTGTGTGTGTGTGTGTGTGTGTGTGTGTGTGTGTGTGTGTGTGTGTGTGTGTGTGTGAATGCTAAAGTTGATGGATCAAAGATAAGGCAGAGAGTGAGAGAAAATCCGTGCAATTGCAAATGAAAGAAAAGCACAAAGCGATTTAGCGCATATGTGCGTGCATCTTCTAAGACAAGAGGAAACAGCTGAACAGCTGTGAAATGGTTTGCCTCCACGATTTTCTTATCCACCTGCAATTAGTTAAATCCCACAGACTCACAAACGATAAGCTATCAAGTAAGAAAAATAGGGCAAGCTAGGAAGATAAGATGGCCAACCTCCTCCTCACAAATTGCATGTAGACATGGGAGCGAATCAGGCCCGGGGATTGATGACAGGTATGGGGTGGGGGGTGGTAGATGGTTGGAGAGGACAGACAGCCTCTGAGGCGATCTGCTGATGCAAAAACTCTGCTAGTCATCACCTGCTCTTAATTAATACAAATGTCTCTCAGAGGCAGAAGCAGAGAGAGAGAGAGCGAGAACGAGAGAAGAGGCATCAAATGTATTTGTTTCTTCGCTGTAATGAGATGAGAGAAAATGATGATTGGCAGCCCATGTGCTGCTGTCAAGCGAGGGATGGAGAGGGAGACAGGGTTTTGAAGGCTTAGTTAGACTCCTAACAGCAGCAAAGAACTGCTTCCGACACATCGACGAGATCCAACACAGCTGTCGTCCTCCCGTGGCTCGGTTTGAACCGGGGTGTGAATTCTCCACAGACCCCGATTAGGAATGAAAAGGACCTGCCCACACTCCCACTGTGTTCTGTGTGATGACAATTAGTATTAATAAATTAGATGAATGGATTGGTGTCGAACAACCTCACCATCTACAACAAAGGACACCGTTGAGTCCAACCCATGTAATACACAGGGGACATGAAAAGGGAAGGTCGCCAGTGTTCATCTTCCCTTTTGCCAAGCAAGAAGAGCATGAAGGGAGTCTTTCTTCTGATTTTCAAAAAATGTTATTTGCTTGCCTGTTTGTGTGTTTGTTTGTTGGTACGTGTGTGCGTGTGTGTGCGTGTGTGTGTGTTTGTTTGTTGTTTGTCATCAGTCGCTCTTTAAATCTTCAGACATCTGCAAGTCAAAATTTCCATCCCAAAGCATGTCAAGAAACTAGGGCAGCAAAAAGGTCAGAAAAGGTCATTCTTCATTAAGCATTGTGTATATTTTTAAATCATGACCTTTTCAGTATATTTAAAATTATAAAGTCTGTATAATAAAACGTTGAAGGTAAACAGCTGTTTCTCAGACCCATGCAATGCACAGGTGGGCTCTGCCTGCGTCGCTCTGCAAACCCAGATGGAATCACGAGGCTCAGGATGTCCAACTCTCCTCATTCGACACGTTCAAGCACTGTCACTGCACTAATCCACGAACATGCTGATTACAGCTGACCCCCCTGACTCCTCTCGCTCGGGCTGGGTAATTGTGTTCTTTACCTCCACCGTGCTCTGGCTGATTCAGATCAAGAGTCTGGAGAGAAAACGAAGAATGGCAGAGTTTATCTTGCCCAGCCTACCTGACTGAGCGGGAGAATTGAAACTGCGAGAGAACAAACCTTGAATTTAATAAGTGAGGAAACACCAGGGTGTCTCAGTGTTACCCCAAATGAAGAAGTGGGAGTCTCACTCTTGTTATGCCAGTGGGCTGAATGATGGGATAGGTCGATGAAATGTGAAATGTCTTTCCCTTTTTCTCCCCCACATAAGAGAAAATGTTTTAAGTCGAGGGAATTGATCACATTGTTTTTTTGCAGAAAGTGCTACAAGACAATACAAAAATGGGACTGTATTCAAATCATGTGCCAAGAAGGGCTTTTCAGTTAGGAAGTCTTGCATCCAAAATTACTTTTCCACAGGGGCTAACTGGACTTGTTTTTTTATATCACTGAGACAGGGAAAAAAGGTGCAAAACACAATTTTGTGGGATCGCTTCCATGTTGTCTGTTTTCTGAGAGAGTGCTTTGAGAAACCAACAAAACATCACAATTATTTCCCACAAATGCTCAGACCAGCAGAGCTCCTGGAGAGCTGCCTTTATGAAACCCACTTTACTCATGTTGGGAAAACGGGAAAACCACTAACACCGTGCTGCTATATAATTAGAAAAGAGAAGTTTGGACATTCCATCTCCCAATAACAACTTCATCAATGTCAAACATAGAACCCATGGAGGTTGATGATCAATTTTGTTCGACATTTGACTATCTCATGACCATTAACAAAGGTGCATAACATGGCTTTCATCATCTTTACAAGTATCTGTGCGAAAAGAATGCTGTCATGTCAAGTCTATTTTTTCCCTATTCTAGACAAACTGGGTGTGCTAAAGCTATCTTTAAAGTGAATTCTAGATGCAAGAACACAGATAGACAGGCAGACAGGTACAAAAGAAGAAGACCCACCTATGCACAAAGTCATTAGCATCCAAAATGAACACCTACTGTCTCATATCCAAATGTCTGCACGATAAATAACCTCATTAATGTAAATACACAGTAATGTAAGTGTTAAGACAGAGTTGCAAGACTCCAGCGATACTTAACTCACCCTTAGCCAAGAAGAAATTAGAAATGTCATTTTCTCTGCTTTTTAATCAGTGTTTGGCATTATAATCTAGTGGTTAATATTGGGATAAGGTGTTCACATTAGATTACATTTTAACCAGAGTCATTAATTCTGTCTTGGGTGAGTGTCCTTGGGCTACCTCTTCCAGGAACAGGTCTAATTACTTTTCTGCCACAGCATAGACAGAAAAGGAGAACTGAGTGTGATCCATTGTGTAATGTTGATGACAATCACAACGAGTTATTTTTAAGAGGCCAGTACCAGTGTGATTTTCGAAAATGTACCAATGCGGCTGCTACTCTCAGATATAACAAAAACTGTTAGTGCTTACTCCCAAACACCCATTATAATATTTTTACTGTATATTAGCTGAAAGAGAAAGGACACATTCTCAAATTTTCTGGGCCAGTAAAGCCTCTTCGGGTTCATCAATTCTCAAAAACAAGACAACAGAAGCAGTTCAATACAAAAAAAATCTACATTTGCTCCAATCTTAGATAGGTTTCTGATTTAGTCTATAACCTCAGGTCTCTGTGCAGACTCCTTTAAAGTCGAGTAGAAACGAACAAACCACAGAGAGGCTGCGGGCTTTTCAGCCAATCACATTTTGTTTGTGGATATGTTCAAACGAAGCAGAACTCTAAAGCCCCCACCCCCCAGGGCTTTCTGCATCTCCAGTTAGCCCCTCACTAAGTTACTGGATACGAAATTAATGTCAGATTGATGTATTCACCGGCCAATCAGACGGCTTCATTTGTGCACTGTGGGCGTACTCCTTTAGATATGTAATCTCCCAAGTCCTTCTGGCTGGACTTGATTAATGCAATCAAGCATGATATGTGTACTGCAGTCAGACCAGTGGCTACTAGACTTTAGCTTTTAGAGAGTGAGGCTGAGAGCACGAGTAGCTGATCAGTATAAGTCATGGAAGCACATACGAAAGCTGAGGTAAAATATAACATAAAATATTTGTTATTGTATATTTGCACTGCGAGAGGTGTTGTGAATGCAGGAGTAAACTATCAATTATGTGCAGTTCTGACTTTCCATTTGGGGTTGGGCTTTTCATATTGCACATCAGGAGTAATTTGTGTGGCACACACATCCATTCAGTGCAGACCATGAAAGTTCCATTCCCAAGCCTCTAGCAAGATGCCTATTATTGAAGGTTTATGGTGTGTGGATGTGTGTGTGTGTGTGTGTGTTTGTGTGTGTGTGTCTAGGTATGTGTGTGTGTGTGAGGGGGTGTGTGGGGGTGTGTGGGTGGGTGTGTGTGTGTGTTTGTGTGTGTGTACTTGATGTGACAGGAAGGGTGGCATAGTACACAAAGTCACTGATTCCATTCTCCTCGATGGTGACTCACCTTGCATGAAGGCCCAGGGGCCAGAAGGGCAGTTTCCATCACAGCCTTTCGCCCCTAACCCAACTGAACAATATGGAACACACTTTTTCTTTCCTCGTCTTATAGGGAGTGAGCCATTTTTCTGCTTATAAATAAAGGCACTATAATATTTTTCTCCTATTTATTTCTCGATTGATTTGAAACCAAAGTTTATCTTTGTGGCTTCAAACCATTAATGGTGCGTGTAAATTTAGGATTCGGCGTCTTGACATTTTGGAATGTTCAAGTGTTTCTCTTTCTATCTCGATCTTTGTTTTCTTCCTCTCTTTCATCCGCCCATAGATAGAAAAGGCTGAATCTTTCACGCTTCCTCTCCTTTCACCTCAGGCCCCCTCCGCTTCCTGCACCAAATTCAAGGGACCACCCCTAACCCCCAACAAGGGGGAGGTGCCATTTGTACTAGCCGAGGGGGTCACCCAACAGTGTGTGTCTCTCTCTCTCTCTTGCACAATGAAATATTCATCGAACAAACACCATGTCCTACTTTGCGTTTTACCTTTGCCAACTACCTGCCTCCGGTGTACATAATTCTCCACTGACAATGACAGGAGCACAGACTCACCCAACGCTACTTAGCACTTCAATCAGGAGACCGATGCGGGAAACAAACGATCAAAATGTCATCCTCTCTTGTGCGTCTGCGGGACAAGCACACACTGGGGGAAATGGCCTCTCAGGTGGAGGGGGAACTGAGGGAATGAGGTTGTGATCGTTGTGATGGTTGACAAGCTATTCAATCTTATCAATTTGTCAACCCACAATTCAATAACCAGGTTTAGCTAAATAACTTAATAACTTCCACTTAATTGTTGTAATCCCAAAACCATATAGGGACAGAAATACATAGTCTCTGTACATCTGTTATGAATCATAGTTATGTAAACAGTATATTTAGTATACTATATGTAAATAGTAGATGTATACTGTGAGTATATTGTAGGATAACACAGACTATTAAATAAGCAGAAAAGATTGCAATGAGTTTCCATTCTACGTGGTCCATGCTCTCAGTTCCTGTACCTAACTGCACATCAGATGAACAAAAGATGGCTACACTGTTTTAACTTGTGTGGCACTGCTACAGCTTGTTCTGAAAGATGAGAATGGTGATCTATGTGCAGTGATGAAGCTGTCTATGTTGTGAGCCATTGCCAGAGGAAGTTAATATCACCATGGGGCCAAATGCTGTCAATTGTCACAACTCGACACCCACACTATTTGTGACAGTGTCTCAGGGGAATTATATCACCAGTAACTTCCTGAAAGTCCAAATGTTCATCGCTCAGTTGCATCACTCGGTTCTTTCTCAGAGAAAGTGATGCTGGAAATGCATAGATGGCACTCAGCATCACACATGGATTCATACTGAATTTCTCAGAGAGCACTACGGAGTACTCTGTGTCCTCACACCAGAAGAGTGTAGGGCCATTTGCTGATTCAGTATGCAGGACGTCTGTTTATGTGTCAAGCTCTGTAAATGCCGATCCTAATACAATACGCAGAATGCAAAAATGGCAAAGTGTCTAAATCTATGACATTTGCACTACCTGTTGCATGCAGAGTGTATTTAGAAATGATATTGATGCACAATCAGAATGTATATACAATTCATTATGAAATTATATCATAATGTTCCAACATGATTGTCCAGATTGACATTGTGTCAGAATATGCTTGACAAAGAATTAGAAACAGCAGGGGTCCGTTCGGCGTAGAACTGAAGCTAAGTTGATCAATTGTCATTTTAGCACGTTAGGTTAATCGGGCTAAATGAGAACAGGATATATCGGCTCGTCGACGGCTGATCCATATCCTAATCATGTGGTTAATGTCCACCAGGCTAAACTTATCTGCTAAATTGCGCGTGCACGTCCTGCTTCAAAAGGCAGGAAAGGTCGATCACCAAAACCATGATTTTCTTCTGGTATAGTTGTTATAAGCTCAAAGAAAATGGATCTTTTTTCTCCGCTGGCGAGCAGGAGATGAACAGGAACGCTTATGAAGAATACAAGACCATAATCATGGCAAAATTCATCACTGCCACCGCTATGAGAGCAAGACAAGGAGCGTTGTGTGAAGGTCTTTTGGCTGATATCTGTGTTTGAATGCAAAATTGCAAGTGTGATTTGGGACAGAGGTTAATGCTGCCGGTTAGAAACTGCAAGATTGCTAGTTCGATTCCCCACATCAGTGTAGTTTTACATTTCCTTGCAAGTCGCTTTGAATAAAAGCATCTGTTAAATGACTAAATGTAAATGTATTAATAACAAATGCAATAAATTGAAGCAGTGAAAATAAAGTGTGTGTATTACTCTGTATTCTTATCATGAGTCCACCTTAATCATTTTCTACAATAATGATATGCTATGGTGTACTAATAACACTGTCATATAATTATGAGTGTTTTTTTCTCCTCATCGCCGTCACTACAAAAATGTACCACTGTTGTGTTTGAAATAAATGACTCAAGAAAGAAGGTCTGGTAAATGAATTCTTCCTTGTCGGCTGAATCGGTAGCACTCATACAAGAACTCTTGTACTCTTGGCGATTGCAAAGAACTTTTCCCCATGTAATCAAACTATCTAATATGACTCCTTGGTCAATGGGATCCCTCCTTTAGCCGGGGGTGTGGCAAGCTTATCGAGCTAAACTTAGGCTAGCCTGCCCTGGAGCAGGTTAGTGCTAATTGATATGTTACTATGGTGATTTATTGAAAGTCGCTTCGCCGAACCAAAAAGAGGGGCGTTTTTTTATTTTAGCCTGGAATCTACCTTGCTAAACTGCTTAGCGAGCTACACAGAATAGGGCCCAGCAGTATCATCAACAACAATAACAACAACAACAATAATAGAGAAAACATACTCATGAAATATAAAGCCTGAAATGTCTTTGGCATGAGAGCATATTTTGGAAGTGAGAAGTTTTGGTAATTTCAGCTACAGTATCAATCCAAAACCATGCCAAAGCATCTCTTGAGTGTTGTTGCTGGGCAAAACATCCTTCTTAAGTTCTTCAGCATCTCTCATATATTTATTTTATAAAAGATAGATTAAGGCTTCACAGATCTTCCAAGCTTAACAGGAAATGAATACACCATCCCCCAACTTTCTAGACGTGGATAGGAGTCACAGATAGGGGGGACATAAAAAAAAATACGTCTCCCAAAAAAATGAAAAGGCAGAGAAAAACAGAAAAGCTTAGGTTGGCAAATTCAGAATTAGCCTAATTCTTTTGTCTGTCAGCCAGGTCTATTTTTCCCCCCTTCCTCAGACTCTAAGCTGCTCAGCAGGCAAATCCCTCCACATGTAAATCCATACATTAATATGAGGCAATTATGACACGTTGCTTGTTCCTTTCATGAAGAGGGAGCTTGCAGCTGAGTCTGGCAGACGGGGTCAGATATCCTGGTTAGCGTGGATCATAACACACTAACACATAGCAGTAGCTCTCTCAGGCAGCGCAGCCTAGGCTCAGCCATAAAAATTATACTTATAAAAGTGGCAGTTAAGATAATTTACAATGACGTGGTCGAAGGCTCTTTAGTCAGTGTAGGTTTTTTGAACAGTGCTCTGAACTATTTTTATCTTGGTACAAGAGGAAAGATGAAATAAATGCAAAGACACTGACGATGACGCTTTTTCTTTCAGCTGACACCTTTAGCAAGAGCCTACTATCAAGGGTTGTTTACTCAGTTGAGCTCCATATTTTCACCTCATACATATCTGTGCGTGTAAATCTTATTTAATGAATTGTGGACTAAAGAGTATTATATCATTAAACAGCATTACATTGTAGTCATGTCACACACTATGATGGTAATGTCTGGTCCATTAATATCTTTACAACACATTTTTGTCATTCCTGTTTCCTGTTTTGAAAATGCCTTGTAGTTGTAGTCAGCTAGCATTCACCAGATTCATTAAGGTTAAAGCAACTGCTGTCTTACAAAAAAAAACATTTTGACTTGGAGATAGCAGTGGGATGTCTTGTAACAAATACTGAATACTGTTGTTTGAAAGTAATTCAAAGAACAATTCTCGTAACAAATACTGAATACTGATGTTAGAGAGTAAGTCAGGGAACAATTCAGACACTTCCACGTTAAATATGTAAAATTCATCTGGACCTGTAAATAAATAAATGCCTTCATGCGAGGGCCATCTGGAATGTTCCAGGCATTTCCAGGGCAGTCTGTCAATGTCCACACTGAGAGCATTTGCTTTCACTCAGAGCCCTTTCGAAAGTTTTGACAGAAATATTTTAGTGTCACAGAATGTACTGAATGTTGTTAGAAATCCACAATGTTGATGTGTGTAGTTCAAGCTGACCAAGCTGATGTTAGCATTTCTTTGTGAATTTCCCAAGCTTAAGAATTATAGAATTAAAAAGTAAGAAGGTTAAAATAGATATTTGTTCTACTTCACATCTATTTTTGCCACGGATATCAAAAAGTAAAGCCAGCTTCCTGCAGCATTCCAAAAAGTATCACTTAGTAGTTTTACAAATTTAATATGAACATGAAACATAAAACATGTTTCTGCTACTATTCTGGATACTGTCACAGATAGCTCAAGGCACCTCTCTAAAGAGCAATGCTGAGAAACATCTTAATGCCAACCATTTACTGGAGCTTTTTAGTGCCTAACCTGCCACTTAAAAAAACAATAACAATGTCATGTGGCTCTTTCTAGCTCAGTGGAAAGTTTGACAGGAGAAACCTATGAATAAGCTTTCTTACATGCACCAAAACTGTCATAGCGCTCTCTCTTTCTCTGTCCTCCTCTGTCACCCCCTCTTGCTTTATACATTTTCCACCATTTTCTTTACCATTCCTCCCCCTCTACTCTCTATACTTCACTCCTTTTTTCCTTCTCTCTTTCTTCCTCTACTCTACCTCTATTTCCCCAATTTTCCTGTTTTATTCCCTCTATAAATCCCAGACAAAGATGCAAACAAACAAACCTAGAGTGAGCTTAAGATTAGAGTTTGCACGTTTCTCTCAGCTCAGTGACTTGGCCCGCTTTCCCCAACCAGTGCTGGATGCAGACAGAATAGAGTGGCCTTATTGGCTTATCACCAAACAGCACTCTCCACACAGCTGGAGGCACAGCCAAGGCATGCTGGGATATCTGGACATCCTTGGAGAGGTCGACAGCTTATTGATATTCCTTGCATTAGTCTTATTTTATTTTTATTTTTTTTTCTGAGAGTACATGTTGCATTACACATTCCGAGATAGCGATCTGCTTCTCTTTCTTTCCTTTCCTTCTTTCATTCTCTCTTTCTTTTTTGCTTCTTTTCCCCCCTGTTCTGGTGGGCAGACGAGGTGAGGATGATGAATTGGTCAATAACGGCACAATCCAGCGTGATAAAGTCATGGTGCCGTGCCAGAGCCGCAAACAAATATGGCCTGACATACGCAGAGAGGAGAGAAGAGGGAGGAGGAGAGAGCAGAGGAGAGGATGGGAGAGAAGGGGAGAGAGGAGAGGAAAAAAGGAAAGAAGAGGACAGAAGAGAACAGAGGAGAAAGAACTGAAAAGGAGAAGAAGAAAGAGTAAAAGAAAGGAGTGTTGAGAGGACAGGATAAAGAAGAGAGTGGGAGAAAGGAGAGAAGGAGAGGAAAGAAGAGGCGGAGAGGTGAGCGGAGCTCGTGCAGAGAGGCAGGGGCAAGGGCAAGCCAACAACAGCGCCATTAAAAGCACCACCTCTGCACGGATGCACATTTTTAATGAGCATTGAACAGTCAGCCAGGCATCAATATCATCCGTTACTATCTACTGACCCCTGGCAGCAGCCGACTCTGGCACGGGTCTGTGCCCGATCCGGCACGGGCCCCCGACATCTGGGCCGGGTCCGGGGTGGAGAGGGCTGGCATTCGGGGGGGAAGCAAGATAACACTGCGCCTCCTCTTGGACTTGTCAGTGGTGGGCGTGATGGCATGATGCTTGGCTTTTGATTTGCCTCTCGTCCACCCATCCATCTGAGGCTGAATCATTGCTGGGATGTTGGTATGGTCTCTCTCACGCATGCGGCTTCGCAGGTTTCCATTGCCAGGACGGGCACTGGCTCTGACGACTGAGATGACTTAGATCAGAGCTGCCTTCATAGACAAGATGTTGTTTACTGTTTACTGTTTGTGTGTTTCCATTTCAATGGGTGTGCATGCATTTAGAATACGGTGCCTTTGGAAGTCCTTACTTCCTTACAGACATTAGTGAGGACTTCCAAAGGCACCGCACTCTAAATGATGCACACCCATTGAAATGGAAACACACAGACACACACACAAACACACCCACACACACACAAACACACACACACACACACACACACACACACACACACACACACACACACACACACACACACAAACACAAACACACACACAAACACACACACAATCACATACATAGTCCCACAAGGACAAGTCCGTCATAGCACCAAGGTTACAGAAGTGACTGTGGGTGGATAGAGCACGCTGTCATGTCACTCCTCATAACTGTCCAAGACTGATGTTTATGCCAGAGGACAAAATGCTCATTAAAAAAGAGAGGAAATCATTTTCAGCAAACAGATAATGAATAAAAAACAATTTAAAAAAGAGGCCAGAGAATTAAAAAAAAGAATAAATAACAAAATAAATGGAAATAGTAATAATAAGCATACGCAATAATGCATGCAGGCACATTTTTATTATGTTTTAAAATGCTGTGCTGTTTTGATTCTGTCAAAGTTGCTTCGTGACATTGTCACATTAGAGTGCGCAATAAACGCAATTAGAAGCGCCGCCACTGCAGTTTCAGCAAAATTACACACCCAGTCTCCTATGGCTGTCTGAAAGACTGCCAGCGGTAGTGGGAAGGGGGTTGAGGGGGGGGGGGGGGGGGGAGGAGGGCTGTGTTCAGTTGGGAGGGTAGATAACGCTTGTTGGCAACACACCCCTCTGAGCATTGGCCCCTATGGCTGGCCTCATCAGCTTTCACCTCTCATCGTTGTGGTTGGCCTGTCACAGTGACCCGTGTGAAGTCTGCTCATCGGCCCATTAGACTCCACCTTCACGGAGGAGACGCCATTGACAGGGGAAATGGAAAACTAGAGGGTAACCTTGGTGCCACAAAGAAGGAAACAGGATGAAGAAAAAAGTACAGAGGCAAAGCAATGGGCTGTGAGGAGGACAGTGACATTATGAAAATTAGATGGAATGAGACAAGTGGGAAGGAAAGAGGAGAAAAAGAAAAGAAGAAAGTAGAGGAAAGGAGGACAAGGAGATGTGTTGTCTTGGAGCTCATGAGATCAGGACAGTGTAAAGCAACTAGCACAAAGCACGGAACTACATAACAAAACTCAGACCTAAAAAAAGAAACACAACACACTACAACAGAAAGACAACAGTCCTGGCCAAAGCACACCCAGTTTCATCTCCTAAACTGCATGCCTGCCATCACAATGACTGAGTTCACCGAGGCAGCAAATCCGTAATAAGCACAACCGTCCCCTTTAAAAGAAATATTTGAAAAACTGTACAAGAATGTCAATGCAGAGGGTCAGCTAGAGTCAGCAGAGAACCCAGAAGAGATGGAGAGAAAGAGAGAGAGCGAGAGAGAAAGAGAGAGAGAGAGAGAGAGAGAGAGAGAAAGAGAGAGCGCTGACTCGCTTGCTCCAAGAGCAGCAGTGGCGGCAGCAGTGAAATCCTTTTGGACTCGACTCCAGTCACCCCCTGGAGCAGCGCGCAGCCCCCTGCGTATAGAAGCGCAGCGCGGATACGGAAGGGTCAGAAAGGTGAAGTGTAAATGAGGCGAGCTTGAGACAGAGAGAGAGATAGAGACCCAAACTTCAAGAGCAGCTTTCAGCCTTAATTGAGGGAGCTCCTGGCCTGATGAAGTCATGAGCTCAAGCCCAGCGCAGATGCGTTCGTTTCAAAGCATTTCGACGGGAAGCATGCTGAAGGCACTGATATCCATGAATACAGGCATGTCAGCACCGATGCGGAAAACATACGCCTCGAATCGGCCGGGTTCTTGTTTTGTGGTGGACATTGAGGAATGAGATTAAAAATAGAATACGAGCGACTTCCACGGATCTCCTGTGTACACTCCATTGCTCAGTATATCTGAATCAGAAAACAATGACAATTGTGTTTATGTAATCTCAGTTGCTGCATTATGTTCCTCGTTACCCCATCTACTGTATGTTCACAGTAATTGTGCAAGCACATGTTTGTCAAACTCATTCTCTCTCTCTCATCTTTGCCTACACGTGTCAGTGAAAGGCGAAAGCCTTGACTTAGACAAGCCACAGACAGAGAGTGTGGGAGGAATGGCAGAGCAACAATGGCTTGGATAAAGAAAGAGGAGCTGTGTGAGTTACACACACACACACGTCAAGACAAATCCTTGACAATGTACTATGTGTAAGAGTACGTGTCAATGTCCATGTGTGTGTGTGTGTGTGTGTGTGTGTGTGTGTGTGTGTGTGTGTGTGTGTGTGTGTGTGTGTGTGTGTTTGTGTGAGAGAGAGAGAGAGAGAGAGAGAGAGAGAGAGAATGAGTGAGTGTGTATGCACTCACAGCGGGGGAAATGTGTGCAAATGGAACAAAACAAAAGCTAATTCAAAGGGATACATAGAGTATTGCCATCTGTTACTTTTCACACCATATTTTCAAAACAATTACACAGTAATCAGAGCATGTAATGTAAAGGTGCTGCTACCCTTTAAAGAATTCACACTTAGCCAAAGAAAGCCTTCGCTCTGTTCACACTGTGCTTTACCAAGTTTGTTTTAAGTCTCTGTGAGCATCGCCTGGTGTGCTAAATAATGAAGGGGCCACTGATCTACTGTAAGTGGTAGGATGAGATGAAAGACTGGGGGATAAGAGGAACAATAAACAAAGCAGTAGGCGATGGAGTGAAAGAGAGAGAGGGAAGGGGAAAGAGAGACGGATGGGGAGGTAGAGATAGAGGGTGACAGAGAGAGAGAGAGAGACAGCGAGAGAGGGAGCGGTGTGTGGCAGGGAATTTGGCTAAGCGGATCACGGGGCCACCACTGCCCCTTTGGTGGTGGGCATCGAGCCGCTTGGCGCTAGCCTTCACGCTCTGATACTGGAGGCAGGAGACGGGCTGCAGGCCCACAGAACACCAGAGCAGAGATAAGAGACGTCCTCTAAGCTGACAAATGAGATTAAGGAGGGGAGGGGGGACAGAGAGAAAGAGAGAGAAAGAGAGAGAGAGAGAGTGAGTGGGGCAAGCTGAAACTCCTTCAGACCAGTGAGGGTAGTGGAGGTGGTGTTGGTGATGGTGATGGTGATGAT